>NC_034197.2:13393924-13554685 GCF_002021735.2 Oncorhynchus kisutch
CAGTAACGGTTTGCAAAACCGAATTTGAAACTTCGATGCACTATAAAAGGTTAGAGGCACCATTAAACACAATGGGATCAACATAGTCAGTATAGGCTACCTAAAATAGTCATTATACAGTAGGTTATTTGCTTTTCCCTGTGTGTTATCCGTGTCAAACAGACAGCAGTAGTGTTCTAAGAGTGTGGGTGTATGTATATACAGTTGAAGACGGAAGTTTACATACACCTGAGCCAAATACATTTAAACTCAGTTTTAATTATTATTGTTATTTTTTACAATTGCTGACATTTAATCCGAGTAAAAATCCCTGTCTTGTGTCAGTTAGAATCACCTCATTATTTTAATAAGAATGTGAAATGTCAGAATAATAGTAGAGAGAATGATTTATTTCAGCTTTTATTTCTTTCATCACATTCCCACTGGGTCAGACAAGCTTTAACTTCCTGACTGATGTCTTGAGATGTTGCTTCAATATATCCACATAATTTTCCATCCTCATGATGCCATCTACTTTGTGAAGTGCACCAGTCCCTCCTGCAGTCTCTCCTGCAGCAAAGCACTCCCACAACATGATGCTGCCACCCCCGTGCTTCACGATTGGGATGGTGTTCATCCAAACATAACGATGGTCATTATGGCCAAACAGTTCTATTTTTGTTTCATCAGACCAGAGGACATTTCTCCAAAAAAGTACGATCTTTGTCCCCATGTGAAGTTGCAAACCGTAATCTGGCTTTTTTTATAGCGGTTTTGGAGCAGTGGCTTCTTCCTTGCTGAGCGGCCTTCCAGGTTATGTCGATATAGGACTCGTTTTTCTGTGGATATAGATACTTTTGTACCCGTTTCATCCAGCATCTTCACAAGGTCCTTTGCTGTTGTTCTGGGATTGATTTGCACTTTTCGCACCAAAGTACGTTCATTTCTAGGAGACAGAACGCGTCTCCTTCCTGAGCGGTATGACAGCTGCGTGGTCCCATGGTGTTTATACTTGCAAACTATTGTTTGTACAGATGAACGTGGTACCTTCAGGCATTTGGAAATTGCTCCTAAGGATGAACCAGACTTGTGGATGTCTACAATTTATTTTCCGAAGTCTTGGCTGATTTGTTTTGATTTTCACATGATGTCAAGCAAAGAGGCACTGAGTTTGAAGATAAGCCTTGAAATACATCCACAAGTACACCTCCAATTGACTCAAATTATGTCAATTAGCCAGAATCTTCTAAGTCATGACATAATTTTCTGGAATTTTCCAAGCTGTTTAAAGGCACAGTCAACTTAGTGTATGTAAACTTTTGACCCACCGGAATTGTTATACAGTGAATTATAATTGAAATAATCTGTCTGTAAACAATTGTTGGAAAAATTACTTGTGTCATGCACAAAGTAGATGTCCTAACCGACTTGCCAAAACGATAGTTTGTTAACAAGAAATTTGTGGAGTGGTTAAAAAACGAGTTTTAATGACTCCAACCTAAGTGTATGTAAAGTTCTGTTTTATATTGTTGGCAGATAAAGCACACCAAAAGCAGCATTCGTGTTATTCATATTTCTCCAACATTGAACAATAAACACAAACAAATGAATTGACAATATAATTCATTCTCTTTTATTGTAAATGCAGAATGTTGGCATTCTGTTGTTGAGATTGGTGCCTCTATGATCAAACATGGATTTTTAATAGCTTTCTTCACCCCCTATGCTCCTGGACACAGGGGGTTACTAATATCACTTTGGTTACTCTGACTAAGAAGAGAGGGAACAAACAAAGGACAAAACAATTACTGCACGTTCCAACATTACATTACATGCCAACATGTCTGTCTGATCTCCTGGGTATGAGAAGTGAGCAAGGGAGAGGGTAAGCCTGATGAGAGCTTAGTGGGCATGTGTGTCATGGTTTGATCCAGACAGGGATTTAGGGTCTCTCTTCTTTCTGCCTGGCCTTCCTGCATGTCCGTCAAGGAGGAAGCTCCGCTCGGGCTTGCATCACATCCATAGTAATACCCTGATACCTTAATCCAGGCTGGCCTTTACATCGTGGCCCTGCAGATATGAATGCAGATATGAAATGTAGATGGGGAATTGAGGGTGTCAATGGGGAAATGCCAGGATCAGAATTTGACATGGTCATTAACTCTCCTTTGTTCTTCAGTGTGTCAGAGAGAGGGGGGACTAGGAGGATGGGGCAGGGGATACGAGACCAAAGGAAATCCACAGAGATCTTGAGGAGGACCTTACCAGGTCGGTAGTAATTGAATCACATACTCAAACGCACATATGCTACACACACGTACATATACACATTGATGGCATTCTTCATGATAACCATAGGCTACAACACTCTGTTTCATGTCTCTAAATGGTCTGTAAATTAGCCTATAGTCATACTGTACTTCTTTGTGAGTCATGTAAACAAGGCTAGCTAGTTTAGTGGAGGTTATGAGTGCTTGCTAGTCTCCACAGGAGAGAAGTAGGGCCCCTGGCTCCACAGCCCAGCAGCTGTCTGCTCGCAGCTCTCTCTCTCTCTCTCTCTCTCTCTCGCTCTCTCTCTGCTACTGATAAAAATGTAAATTAGCTTCATTCAAAGTTTCATTTTTTCGTCATGTATTATTTAAAATGAAATCTCTCTGAAGCACCACCAAATGTATCATACAGGACTGCCATCATTATCTATGAAAATAATATAAACAATGTACGACTAGCCTTAGGATTGCCTAGAAAAAATACATTTTCCCAAAGACATTTCTCTAGATATCGGACGTGCAATAACTTCTATTAGATGCATGGAATACAGAGGTAGCATTGTATATGCACGTAATGAAATGTGTAGAAATCTTGGAGATGCATCAACTGTAAACTGAGTGTACAAAATTTTAAGAACACCTGCTCTTTTGATTTCTATTTGCCATATATTCTTCAAATGTGCTGTGATGTTTTACAACAGTTCTGAAATGTTCCATTCTCACAATATCGACAGATTTTCAATGAAAGAGAAACCGCTTGCAAACAATATCATTATATTATTGATCTATTGACTACGAATTTTGAAAACACTTGCTCTTCCCAGGACATAGACTGACCAGGTGAAAGTTATGATCCCTCATTGATTTCACCTGTCAAATCCACTTCAATCCCTCTCCTTTGTTCTTCAGTGTTGCTCTTCAGGGTGAAGGAGAGGAGACAGGTTAGAGAAGGATTTTTAAGCCTTGAGACAATTGAGACATGGATTGTGTATGTATTCCGTTTAGAGGGTGAACGGGCAAGACAGAATATTTAAATATTCAAAGGATGGTATTTGGTGCCAGGCACACCGGTTTGTGTGTTTCAAGAACTGCAACGCTGCTGGGTTTTCCAAGATGCAACACCCAAAGGACATCCAGCCAAATTGAGACAACTGTGGGAAGCATTGGAGTCATAGGCCAGCACACCTTGTCGAGTCCATGCCCTGATGAATTGAGGCTGTTCTGAGGGCAAAAGGGGTGCAACTCAATATTAGGAAGGTGTTGCTAATGTTTTATACACTCAGTGTATACACTGATTACTCATGTATGAATTGGACCGACGATCATCACCCAGTGGTTTAGTTCAACAAGAACCAAAGTTATGTTGTTGTTAAATATGGATGAGGTAATAAACAATGCATGGAAACAGCTACAAATAACTAGTAAATTGCCCTTTTTTTCACTGGCTTTTCCAAGTTATTCAAAAAGTACACTTTGACACTTGCTCATGAACAGAGGAATGTGATACTACTACTGTATTAGGTAAATCATAAGATCATTTACCAATCATACAAATGTACCATCATCCATAATAACGACCATTAACACATGTTCCATCAGCCTTTCAGCCGTACAGAATGTGCCCGCAGATTCCTCAGTGCCTGAGAAATCACAAAGACAAGCCTGCAGTCTGCCTAACAACAACCATGACCCTGCCTGTAGACTGCTGTGTGTGTTTCATCTCTCTGCATGGACAGCTCATGTCCTGTGCCGGCATCTCCGAGACCTTTGTCTCTTCATTGCACAAGAAAACAACCTCCTTTACACCACACACTTCGAAAGCTACCATTCAGCTCTCTCTCCAGGTCTGATCTGATGTGTGTTTGTGTGTACGTGCGTGTATCAGAGCCATCTCTCAGGGAGCGGCATTCCAACCAGCTGAATCCCCGAGACCCGTAATAACCCAGCAATTTCTCCCTCCCGCCCCAGCTCTTGCCCTCAGCCGTAGCCCTCAGCCCTCAGCCCTGCGCACCACCAAGTACACAAGTACACACACGCATGCACACACAAACACACACACACACACACACACACACACACCTGCTGATGTGGTCATGTGAAAAAGACTCCGACATGATGTCGAAAGACAACCTAGAGACCGTAGCTCCCAGTTCAGCCAGGTCACGCGTGATACAAGTCAGTATTTGACATCCATCCATATCTGAGGACGTAGGGAGATGACATGGAAACCGGTCACTACGGTCAACAATAGGTTATGCTAGGGCATTGTGCATAGAGATGGCAGATGGGCGTAAGCATCTGCTTCTGATTCCAAAAGGTTGCAAGTTAAAATCCAGCAATAGAAGGGTTTTTTTGAGACTCCAACAGTTGCAAGTTCGGATCCCAGCCATAGAAAGTTTTTTAATTTCATTTTTGTTTTAAGCCTATCCTAAACCTTAATGCCTAAACTTAACCCTAACCTTAAAAATCCTGAATGAATGCCTAAAAGGAACCTTAAACACTCTGAAATTTGACGTTTGCAATAACCTCGAAATGTTACATTGAGAAACGTGCATGAACATCCAATTCTGACGTGAGACTGACGTGAGACTGACATGAGTTGCCCACTAAGGCTTTTTACATCTTACTGTTAAGTGTTCTTAGTGTGTCAGCGCTCTTTCTGTCTGTGTATAGTAAACATCTTGTCACAGGATATTGTGGTCATGGAAACGGTCAGGTAGAACAAATATTTTTTTTAGCTGACTAAGCTTTGCTTTTGTGAACCACAGAACACATTCCGTTTTTACGTGGGATCTGCTCAAATTCCAAATTGCTTCCTAATAATGTATTTTCCATCCAAAAATGATGCAGAAGAATTAATCCATGCTTTTGTCACTTCTAGGTTAGACTGCTGCAATGCCCTACTTTCCGTCTACCTGGATAAAGCACTAAATAAACTTCAGTTAGTGTAAATACGGCTGCGAGAATCCTGACTAGAACCAAAAAATGTGATCATATTACTCCAGTGCTAGCCTACCTACACTGGCTTCCTGTCAAGGCAAGGGCTGATTTCAAGGGCTTTGCTCCTACCCATCTCTCGGATTTGGTCCTGCCATACATACCTACACGTACGCTATCGTCACAAGACGCAGGCCTCCTAATTGTCCCTAGAATTTCTAAGCAAACAGCTGGAGGCAGGGCTTTCTCCTATAGAGCTCCATTTTTATGGAATGGTCTGCCTACCCATGTGTGAGACGCAAACTCGGTCTCAACCTTTAAGTCTTTACTGAAGACTCATCTCTTCAGTGGGTCATATGATTGAGTGTAGTCTGGCCCAGGAGTGTGAAGGTGAACGGAAAGGCTCTGGAGCAACGAACCGCCCTTGCTGTCTCTGCCTGGCCGGTTCCCCTCTTTCCACTGGGATTCTCTGCCTCTAACCCTATTACAGGGGCTGAGTCACTGGCTTACTAGGGCTCTTTCATACCGTCCCTAGGAGGGGTGCGTCACCTGAGTGGGTTGAGTCACTGATGTGATCTTCCTGTCTGGGTTGGCGCCCCCCCTTGGGTTGTGCCGTGGCGGAGATCTTTGTGGGCTATACTCGGCCTTGTCTCAGGATGGTAAGTTGGTGGTTGAAGATATCCCTCTAGTGGTGTGGGGGCTGTGCTTTGGCAAAGTGGGTGGGGTTATATCCTTCCTGTTTGGCCATGTCCGGGGGTGTCCTCGGATGGGGCCACAGTGTCTCCTGGCCCCTCCTGTCTCAGCCTCCAGTATTTATGCTGCAGTAGTTTATGTGTCGGGGGGCTAGGGTCAGTTTGTTATATCGGGAGTACTTCTCCTGTCCTATCCGGTGTCCTGTGTGAATTTAAGTATGCTCTCTCTAATTCTCTCTTTCTCTCTTTCTTTCTCTCTCTCGGAGGACCTGAGCCCTAGGACCATGCCTCAGGACTACCTGACATGATGACTCCTTGCTGTCCTTAGTCCACCTGGCCATGCTGCTGCTCCAGTTTCAAGTGTTCTGCCTGGGATTATTATTATTTGACCATGCTGGTCATTTATGAACATTTGAACATCTTGGCCATGTTCTGTTATACAGCCAGAAGAGGACTGGCCACCCCACATAGCCTGGTTCCTCTCTAGGTTTCTTCCTAGGTGTTGGCCTTTCTAGGGAGTTTTTCCTAGCCACCGTGCTTCTACACCTGCATTGCTTGCTGTTTGGGGTTTTAGGCTGGATTTCTGTACAGCACTTTGAGATATCAGCTGATGTACGAAGGGCTGTATAAATACATTTGATTTGATTTGATCTGATTATTACTCTAAGACATGCAGGTCAGTCAATACGGAACATTTCAAAAACTTAAAACGTTTCAAGTGCAGTCGCAAAAACCAGCAAGCGCTATGATGAAACTGGCTCTTATAAGGACCGCCACAGGAATGAAAAACCCCAAGTTATCTCTGCTTCAGAGGTTAAGTTCCTTAGAATTACCAGCCTTAGAAATTGCAGCCCAAATAAATGCTTCACAAGGTTCAAGTAACAAACACATCTCAAATTCAAGTGTTCAGAGGAGACTGTGTGAATTAGGCCTTCATGGTCTAATTGCTGCAAGAAACCAATACTAAACGACACCAATAAAAAGAAGAGACTTACTTTGGCCAAGAAACACAAGCAATGGACATTTGACCAGTGGAAATTTGTCCTTTGGTCTGGAGTCCAAATTTGAGACTTTTGGTGGTTTGGGATTAGTTGGACTATCATTTGTTTTTCAACAGGACAATGACCCAACACACCTCCAGGCCATGTAAGAGCTATTTTACCAAGAAGGAGAGTGATGGAGTGCTGCATTAGATGACCTGGCCTCCGCAATCCCCTGACCTCAACCAAATTGAGATGGTCTTAGATGAGTCAGACTGCAGAGTGAAGGAGAAGCAATCAACAAGTGCTCAGCATATGTGGGAACTCCTTCAAGACTGTTGGAATATCATTCCAGGTGAAGCTAGTTAGAGTGTGCAAAGCTGTCCTCAAGGCAAACGGTGGCTATTTGAAGAATCTCAAATATAAAATATATTTTGATTTGTTTAACACTTTTTTGGTTACTACAATTTCGGTCAATTTCTGCAATAATCTTGAATAATGTGTATTCTTGAAGTTTGATTAAGCGTTTAAACTCTTACTAGCCATGTTGTACTTTTTCAGTTTTGAGAAAACTTTGTAGAAGAAAGCGAGTGCTGTGTTCTGTAATTTTCAATGGAGAATGAATTGCGTTGCGCACAGCCATAGGACAACGGCCATTACAACTACAAAGGGCCATCACATACTCATGTAAAGGCCAGGTCATTGGCTATCTAGCTAGCTATGTTTCAAAACATTAGGACAGTCTCTTGGACCAAGAGACTGTCAATCAAGTGAACTCGTGGACTAATAGATGTGGTGTGTAGCCAACAGGTACTGTAGAATGATGAAACTACATTTGGTTGCCTTCTGGAGTGTCTGACGATTACACAGAAACGGAACTTGACCGGGTGAAACAGTTTAGCCATTTAGATTTCATAGATCGTTTTGTTGCAAGTTGAAAGAGTCGGAATTCATGCAAAACGCTGTATACCACATGGATCGTGTTTGGGATATAAAATTTGGTTTTATCAAACAAACTACATTGCTACATTTATTTTCTGGGACCCTCAGGATGACAAACCAGAGCAAAATGACTGAATGTAAGTACATTATATACCGTCAGAGGTGAATGTATCAAACCAGTTGCCTTGATAAAAGTGATTTGTTGTTGTGCAATATCCTCAAACAATAGCATGGCATTTTTTTCCGCGGTAATAGCTACTGTGAATTTGACACTGCGGTTATATTAACAATAATTTAAGCTTTCTGACCATAAGACGTGTCACACCTTTATTTGTTTCACCTGTCCTCGTTATTGTCTCCACACCCTCCAGGTGTCGCTTGTTTTCCCCAGTGTATTTATCCCTGTGTTTCCTGTCTCTCTGTGCCAGTTCGTCTTGTTTCCAAGTCAACCTGCGTTTTTCCCGTTCTCCTGCTTTGCACCTTTCCTAGTCCTCTCGGTTTTGACCCTTTCCTGTTTCTGGACTTTGTACCCGCCTGCCTGACCATTCTGCCTGCCTTGACCACGAGCCTGTCTGCCACTCTGTACCTCCTGTACCTCCTGGACTCTGATCTGTCCACGACCATTCCCTTGCCTACTCCTTTGGAATAATAAACATTGTAAGATTCCAACCATCTGCCTCCTGTGTCTGCATCTGGGTCTCGCCTTGTGCCTTGATAACGTGTCTATGTCCCGGAAAGTTGGCTTTTGTTTACAACGCCATTCTAGTCAAGTATCACATACTGAGCAGCAGCTGTGCCAATTTCGGGACACTGATCCAATAGAGGTTACATCCCAGATATACAGCACATTGATGTACAGCAGCCTAACCACAGATTTAATTTCTGTTGTAGAAACCTACCTTTTCTCTTTTCTTTGGGATAGCCATATAGTTACAGAGGAAAAACAAGAAAGACTTCAAACATGCAGAGCTCGTCTGTTCACCTGCTTCGTCCTTCTACATTACCCATTGGCTACAGAACACGTCGATTAGCTGACTTTTTTGTGTGACAGAATAAATGCAAATCCTTGACGGTAGATAAAATACTGTGTACTGACTTTTATATCTCTATTCGCTGAAGTTCAACCAACACATAATCCCAATGAATAGTGAGTCAGTTTGGCAGGCAGGTGCTCTCTCTCTCTCACACATCACACAACAGGAAATACTGTAAGTCCATTTGCTTGCTATTTATCCCTTTATGAAACAGTGACTGTACACTGAGAACAGGTCTGGGTCCTGTGAAGGCCCTGGTTAAAAGTAATGCACTATATAGGGAAAAGTAATGCCATTTCAGATGCAACTCTGGCCTGATGTATTTAAAGGTCTTTCTGTAGCCTAGTAATGATGAATCCTCTGTGCTATGTGGGAGCAGGGTGGGAGCACCATCTGACCGCAGTCCCCATGGGAATGGGGTGCCTATGTGACCGATGGCCCGACCAAGCCGTGCTAAATCACAGTTGGTTTGCATCCCAAATGGCACCCCGTTTCCTGATTTAGTGCACTACTTTTGACCAGGGTCCAAAGGTCTCTGGTCAAAAGTAAAGCACTCTATAGGGAATAGGGTGCCATTTGGGACACAGACCTGATCAGCTCACCACCATTACAGAGCTCACAGGTTTAAGAGGTAATGTATGAAATAGCAAATATGATGCTTTTTTAGCCTCACTATACAGAGGCCCTGCTGTTTTCAGTGAAATAGTCTAACTGTACCTTACAAAGTAGGTACTTTAACAACCATAGAAAATAATATAATGTATCACACAGCATAATATATTTTTATATAGTTATTTTACCCTGTAGACTGTTGTTGTTTAAGCCTAATTAGGGAGTGCAGTAAAGCTCCACAGTAAATAACAATGATTTGTAAAAAGGGGTCTGACTAAGCTAGGGGACACCTGGTGTGTCTATGCTTGACTTGTTACAGCCCTGTAAAATGGCACTTAAACCATTATGAAGCGGAACAATAAGGAGGCCAGCTCCATGGGAGGAGCAGACCAGACAAATGGCCAAGCTCAGCTGGATGGCAGTGATCACGCTCCTCCTCCTCTACCTCCTCCTCCACTACCCCCTCCTTCTCCTCTATCCCCTCCTCCTACTATATTCCCACCTCCTCCTCCTTCTCTATTCCACACCAGTTATTATTTTGCGGTCATTACCAGGAAACAGGCAGAATGGCCTCTAATTGCCCCTTTAATTGCTGTGTAAATCCAGGCCATTGCAGAGCCCACAATCAAAGCATAATTTCACCATGAAACGCGGCCAGTCTGTCTGGGACACTGGCTCAGACTGTTGGAGGTACAGCTAGCTTCAATGGAAACAGATGGACATGCACCCTGAATTCTGGAATACATCCTAAAACACATATCCTCCTTCCCAAAAATACAAACCCAATATTACCAACAGGAAGTGACTCATTGTAGCTATTGATATCATTCTTAAAGACAAAGAGTCAAAATAGAGCCATCGGGTGTAGTTACTAGACTAACAACTAGCCTATAGGTGTTTCTGTGCCGACTGAGGCAACATCTAAGAGTAATCACTGATCACCGCTATGTCCATTGTCCTCTAACCAGACACTTAATCTGAACTCAATGAATCAATGATGTAGAACTGATGACCACATTCTCTCTTCACATTGAAATACATTTCACTCACCCAGTGTCCTGAGAGACAGATCTAGTATGAATCACATCTCAGTAGCCAGTGGCACTGAAGAATCTATTGCTCCAGAAGGTACATAGGCTGTGTCCCAAATTGTACTCTATACCCCCTATGGGTCCTGGTCAAAAGTAGTGCACTATAAAGGAAATAGTCTGCCACTTGGGATGGACACAGATTCCTCCTGCTCATCATTGACAGAATAATCTGCCAGTCAAACAGTGCACCTGCAGTTGTGCTGATTTCTCTGTAAGCTTCCGAATGCTGATTGATTCTCGGCTGAAGACTTAAGCATATGATTGATACCACATGTTTATTGTTCACACATGACTGCCTCGTGCTGACAGACGGACTCTCAACGGTCCATCATCATGTGACTACACTAACAGTCAGGGATGGACTGTCTGTCTGTATTCACTGATAGACCGCTTAAATTGATTATTTACCCATTATGATAAACAGTTGGTTAACAGTTTGGATGCATTGAATGTTTCATTTCATACCTTGTATTCTAACAGACAGTTGCATTGAGAACACATTCTTATTCAGGACAATGATCCTCAGAAGCCAGCAGACGGATGTAGTTTTGTTGGATGGTATGTTGTGTGGACCATCCCCCAAACCGAAATCAAATCAAATCAAATGTTATTGGTCACATACACGTGTTTAGCAGATGTTATTGCAGGTGTAGCGGAATGCAAACACACCTGTATAAGATCATTATTAACAAGACAAGTCATGATTATGAAAGCAGAAACAGTAGGCGGTGGTGTAAAGTACTTAAAGTAAAAAGTACTACTTAAGTCGTTTTCGGGGGTATATGAACTTGAGTATTTATATTGGTTTACTTCACTACATTCCTAAAGGACATAATATACTTTTTACTCCATGCATTTTCCCTGACACCCAAAAGTGTCACACCCTGTTTCACCTGTCTTTGTGCTTGTCTCTACCCCCTCCAGGTAAAGGGGGATATCTAGTCAGTTGTACAACTGAATGCCTTCAACTGAAGGCTGTCTTCAGTTCAACTGTCTTCCGCATTTAACCCAATCACTCTGAATCAGACAGGTGCAGGGGGCTGCCTTAATTAACATCCACACTGCCTTGCTCAGGGGCAGAACAACATATTTTTACCTTGTCAGCACTAGGATTCAATCCAGCAACCTTTCGGTTACTGGCCCAATGCTCTAACCACCAGGCTACCTGTGTCGCCGGTCTTCCCCATTATCCCCTGTGCATTTATACCTGTGTTCCCTGTTTGTTTTTTGCCAGTTCGTCTTGTCTTGTCAAGCCTACCAGCGTGTTTTTTTCCGTGCTCCTGGTTTTCCTAGTCTCTGTTTTCTAGCCCTCCTGGTTCCGACCTTTTCTGCCTGCCCTGACACTGAGCCCACTTGCCTGACCATTCAGCCTTCCCTGACCTCAAGCCTGCCTTCCTGCCATGTACCTTTTGGACTCTGACCTGGTTAATGAACTTATGCCTGTCCTCGACCGGCCTATTGCCTGCCCCTTGTATTTTAATAAATATTAGAGACATGAACCATCTGCCTCCTGTGTCTGCATCTGGGTCTCGCCCTGTGTCGTTATAAAAGTACTCGTTACATTTTGAATGCTTAGCAGGACAGGACAATGGTCCAATCCACACACTTATCAACAGAACAACCCTGGTCAACTACAGGAAAAGGAGGACCGAGCACACCCCCATTCTCATCGACGGAGCTGCAGTGGAGCAGATTGAGAACTTCAAGTTCCTTGGTGTCCACATTAACAACAAAGTATAATGGTCCAAACACACTAAGACAAAAAAGCCTATTCCCCCTCAGGAGACTGAAAAGACTTGGCATGGGTCCTCAGATCCTCTACAGCGGCACCATCGAGAACTGGTTGCATCACTGCCTGGTATGGCAACTGCTCGGTCTCCGTCCGCAAGGCACTACAGAGGGTGGTGCGTACTGCCCAGTACATCACAGGGGCCAAGCTTCCCGCCATCCAAGGCCGCTACACCAGGCAGTGTCAGAGGAAGGCCCTAAGGCCCTCTACCACAAAGCCATAAGACTCCTGAACAGCTAATCAAAGGGCTACCCAGACCCCTCTTTTACGCTGCTGATACTCTCTGTTTATTTTCTATGCATAGTCACTTTAACTCCACCTACATGTACATATTACCTCAATTACCTCAGCTAACTGGTGCCCCCACACATTGACTCTGTACTAGTAGCCCCTGTATATAGCCTCGCTATTGTTATTTTACTGCTGCTGTTGAATTATTTGTTACTCTTATTTTCATTTTTTTTTTAAATGTTTAACTTATTTTTTAAGGGCTTGTAAAGTAAGCATTTCACTCTAAGGTCTACACCTTTTGTATTCGGTGCATGTGACAAATGAAATGTGACTTGATTTGATTTTGATTTTGATCCCTACTGCCTCTGATCTGGTGATCTCACTAAACACAAATGCTTAGTTTGTCAGTTATGTCTGAGGGTTGGAAAGTGCCCCTGGCTGTCAATAAATAAATAGAACAAGAACATTGTGTCGTTTGGTTTGCTTAATATAAGGAATTTGAAATTATTCATATTTTTTAAAACTTTTGATACTTAAGCATATTTTAGCAAATTGCATTTACTTTCGATACTTAAGTATATTTAAAACCAAATACTTTTAGACTTTTACTCAAGTGGTGTTTTACTGGGGGACTTTCACTTTTACTCAAGTGGTGTTTTACTGGGGGACTTTCACTTTTACTCAAGTGGTGTTTTACTGGGGGACTTTCACTTTTACTCAAGTGGTGTTTTACTGGGGGACTTTCACTTTTACTCAAGTGGTGTTTTACTGGGGGACTTTCACTTTTACTCAAGTGGTGTTTTACTGGGGGACTTTCACTTTTACTCAAGTGGTGTTTTACTGGGGGACTTTCACTTTTACTCAAGTGGTGTTTTACTGGGGGACTTTCACTTTTACTCAAGTGGTGTTTTACTGGGGGACTTTCACTTTTACTCAAGTGGTGTTTTACTGGGGGCCTTTCACTTTTACTCAAGTGGTGTTTTACTGGGGGACTTTCACTTTTACTCAAGTGGTGTTTTACTGGGGGACTTTCACTTTTACTCAAGTGGTGTTTTACTGGGGAACTTTCACTTTTACTCAAGTGGTGTTTTACTGGGGGACTTTCACTTTTACTCAAGTGGTGTTTTACTGGGGGACTTTCACTTTTACTCAAGTGGTGTTTTACTGGGGGACTTTCACTTTTACTCAAGTGGTGTTTTACTGGGGGACTTTCACTTTTACTCAAGTGGTGTTTTACTGGGGGACTTTCACTTTTACTCAAGTGGTGTTTTACTGGGGGACTTTCACTTTTACTCAAGTGGTGTTTTACTGGGGGACTTTCACTTTTACTCAAGTGGTGTTTTACTGGGGGACTTTCACTTTTACTCAAGTGGTGTTTTACTGGGGGACTTTCACTTTTACTCAAGTGGTGTTTTACTGGGGGACTTTCACTTTTACTGGAGTAATGTTTTATTATGGTATCTTTACTTTTACTCAAGTATGACAATTGGGTTCTTTTTCCACCACTGTATATATGTGTGTAGGCCTATATATGTTCACTTTAAGTGTGTAGGCCTGTATATGTTCAGAATGTAGTGGAACTGCAAAATAGACAATAGCACACACCCTAAAACCCAATGTTAATGGAGAATCCATAGGGCCACGTTCCTAATGTAGCAGAAAGAAAGACTGACTCCCTCCCTCTGAGACTGAGAGAGATACTGTAGCTAATGGATCCATGACCCAATGAGCCACCACAAATGAAAATGGAGAAACACACTTTCCCCTTTTCAATGAGAAAAGACTGCAGTGAACTGCAAGAATAGCTACATACTATGTATCATTATGTGGGATTTTTGCTATGGAGATTTGGAGCACACTGAGTAGGCGTTACTTTAGGCAAGACTGGCCAAGAACTCTTGCTGTTCTTCTGAAACGAATGAGTTCAGGCTGGTGTCTGTAGTCACTAAGTGTGATGAAAAAGGACGTTCAAAAAGGTAATACTGCACTGACATCTTTCTGCAGGACAACACTAAGAAAGCCAAGCCAATTACCTAAGTGTTCCACAGCTTCCATTTTGTGCCAGTTGTGTCCTGTCCCTGTGGCTGAGGTAAAAGAAAGAGCAGCTAGTGCACACCGCTCTGCTCCTGACAGTGGAGTCAATTATCCTTCCTCCGGTAGCCTCAGTATCCCTCCTTTTCCCCGTCTGTGGAGCAGATAGAATTGGATCATAATTGGATCACTCAGAGGAATGATGATGACATGCCCTTGGCTGTAGTATCACACACTGGTCTCCCTCAGGTCCACACACACAACCGTCTGCAGGGTTCATTTCCTAGTCTAACCTTTAAAGAAGCGGGATGCAGGCAGTGACATGCAGGCATTAATGATAGATAGCTTCTCTTAGCGCAGATTAACATTGACAATGGAACTCTATACCTCAAATAGCAACATAAGAATCCCTTCCTGAATATGTAGGCCTAATCTCACAACTCAACGTAGCAGGAGTAGAAAGAACAGACAATAGAGATGACCCATGGAAGAAAGAGACTGATCCTATTCATATGAAAGGCTGCTGCACCTGCCGAGGTAAAGTGAATGAGAGGGGAATCTTTGTAGGCCTCGACTTCAGATCATTCCCTGCCAACTCACCACCTCCTTCATTTAACCCTAACCTCACCTCACCTACCTCCAAGCAGCAGGATTTTAGGGTTGCCAAGCAACTGTGGTCCACGATTGCCCTGATATCTTGCTGGTCCATACAGATACGTTCACAGTTGTGGTTCACTGAGGCTGGCATGTCTGGCTGAGTCAGTGTGGTCTTTTCCCCCTGATTAACAAATCATACCAAAGACACTTATAACTAAACTAACACTATTCCCCTTTCATCTGTGATCATAGTGTGGCGGAGAATAAGATGCTTACCTTGTAAGCCGTGGAGGCTCCTCAGAGGAGGAAGGGGAGGACCATCCTCCTCAGTGAATTTCATAAAATTGTCAATATTGAAGCATTTAAAATGTTATCCTTTTTAGATAAAACTTTACAAAAATATATTCACATGTCAAGAAATAATTGATTGTAACACACTGCTTTGCAATGAAGGTCTACAGTAGCCTCAACAGCACTCTGTAGGATAGTACCATGGTGTAGCCGGAGGACAAATAGCTTCCGTCCTCCTCTGGGTACATTGGCTTCAATACAAAACCTAAGGGGTTCATGGTTCTCCCCCCTTCCATATACTTACACACTAATTATGACAACTTTCGGAGGACATCCTCCAACCTATCGGAGCTCTTGCAGCATAAACTGACATCCACCCAATCAAAGGATCAGAGAATTAGTATTGTACTGAAAGCTAGTTAGCACTGCAGTGCATAAAATGTGGTGAGTAGTTGACTCAAAGAGAGAGAAAGACAATAGTTAAACAATTTATTCAAAAATGAAGGAGGAGCAAGAGAGAGAGAGGGGGGGAGAGGTAGAAAATGCAGCTAGCTAGTTTAGCATACTCAAACACCCAGCTCAAACACAGGGATGCTATGTTTGCTAGCTGGCTATGACTATCCAACACTGGAACTCCTCCAAGTCAAGGTAAGCTTTTGGTTTTACTCATGTATTGCCACCGGGGCCCGCCAGTGTAACTGATAAACTGCTTACTGACTGTACACTGCACTACATGATTATATTGGGTTTACTAATGCATAAGTTATATTAACTATGTTGACTATGATGTTACTTTAGCTAATATGGTTACAACGATGTAGGCTGTGTGTAGCGGTTATGATATGAATGTTTGGCTTAGATTTTTTTTTTGCCTGGTCACAGACAGCTGAAGTCCACAAGCAAAGGGAAAATGTGAGGGGAGGAATACAACACGTAGATATGAGAAGGAATACAACAAGCTTTTTGCATGTGGCTATGAAAGTGAAATGTTTGCGTGTGATCAGGGGTGTATTCATTCCGCCGATTCTGTTGAAAAATATAAATGGAAGCAAATGGAACAAAACAGGGATAATCATAAATTAATTAGTCCAAGAGAAACTCTTGTTTGCAACTGTTGGACTAATGATTACACCCTAGATCAGCTAGATGCAGGCAAGAGTGTGCAAGACGGTAATGAATGTGTCACTGTCTGTCACCTTGATTACTCTAATTCTTCCTCTCGACCTGTGCAACCTCATGATATTTTTAGGGAAAATTTGAGCATCATGTAGTAGCCTAAACCTATCGATGTTACATTGACTAAGTGAATGGAATATGATAATATGCTATCATAGAAATAAGGCCATGCTCATAAAAAAAATCTTCCTCCCTCATCTTAATAAGCAACGACCACCACTGCTTTTAAGGGTTAGCTGGCTAGCAGCTAGCTGGGAAGTAAACAATGATGTAAATAAACCCTGGATTGCTATTGCTATGTATTGGCCATTGAGAGGCTTAAAGCCACCAGTCGGCCGTATTGGCACCTCCCAGTACGAGCAGTCCTCCATAAGAATGAGTGGAATTGTACAGTATTTCAATAAAAGGCCAAAATTAAATGTTTTTAAGTATTTTTTGTTTTAGTCTGTACAGTTTCATTTTGAATGTTTGTTTAGCTCACATAATGTAATTTAAAAGTATGTATTAATGTGTCTGTAATAAAATAAACATGGCATAAATGAATGAATGAATGTAGACATGAATAAGTGCATTTCTATAGCAAAATATTTTTTTTACAACGGTGGGGGAGTGCCAAGATGGAGGTACGGTGGCTTCAACACATTCCCGTCTATCAGTCATCTAGTGTATGTATAAATAATTTGAAATAACCTGTTCCCACGTATGGGTGGAAGTGGCTTGGAACAGGAAGGTGATCTTGCTAGCAGTTTAGGCAGGAGGTTATAATTTTCTTGCTAAAGTTTTACATTTGAAACCTGTGTTTTGTGTTGATTTAGTAGCTTGTTCTACCATCGTCTATTGTTGTAAAATGTTGTTAAATGTGTTGGTTTGGAATAGCGGGTGGATCTAACACTGCACCGTGGTACTTCTGGATTGAGAGTGGGGTCGTGGATAATTCCGCGAGAATGTTTCACGTACTATTCGGAACTCGGAAACTCGGAAGTTTATTGTTCATTCAGTATTTAGTAACACTGACTGATACTGTTGGAAATATTACTTGTTGAACATGTGAAGAGCGAAACCAACCATTAGCTTGTGAGGGGGAGTGGGGTCAAACTGATCATTTTTACAAGGTAATTACGAGAAGGTAAGGTTTCTCCTTTATCCTTGCAACAGGGAAAGGGGGAAGAGGATACCTAGTCAGTTGCACAACTGCATTAAACCGAAATGAGTCTTCCACATTTAATTAATCGGTGTCCACGTCATTGGCGCCTGGGGAGCAGAGCACTTTTGTCTGCTACGTTGTTAGACTCTGAAATCATTGTTAAAAGGATCGGACTCTTTTTTTCCATTTCAGCCAAAAATAACATCCCCCAATCTAACTGCCTGTAGCTCAGGACCTGAAGCAAGGATTTACATATTCTTAATACCTTTTGTAAGGAAACACTTTGGAGTTTGTGGAAATGTGGAAATGTAGGAAAATATAACATCTGGTAAAAGATCATACGAAATATATATATATATGTACCGAATTGGTCAGTTGGTCAATTGATACATTTTCAAGCACATAACTGTAGAGAACATACACAAATTATATGTCAATTTTTTATTTTAGTTTACACACTCCCAGGAATGTAATAAATTATGGATAATTAGCTTCCCTACTGAAAAGACATTAACCTTCATACATTTAGATGATGGGGGGATCCCGTAACCTCGGGATCCCGTATCCCGAAGTTAAAAAACGTGTATATCAGTGCTTCCCAAACTTTTTCACTCATGCCCCCTCATCGTTGGGTAACGTTTTTTTTGTGTGATTTTTGGGGGTTTGTTCATCTCTCTCCATACTCTCTGCAATAACTCTGGAAAGACTTTCTGTGGGAATTAGAAGTAGTGAAAACAACCCAACGTGTTTCTGATAAGATTTCAGTTTTGCTTGGATGCATATTTTATGTTGTTGAAATATACTCAGCTTTTCTGATACTGATCAAGAGAAGCTCCTTTACAGACGCTCCCCAACATCGCATTGGTTCTCTCAATGCTGAAAGAAAGAAACCATATAGCTCCACTCTTGTTTCCCAGTCAAAATTTGGTTAATAATTTTACTGCAAGAATTGCTTAATTCTGCAGGAGTTAATATTACGTTAGGCTATATGAGAGTTTATAAACCAGCAGTCAGTGTCCAGACCAGATTTCAGTTAGGCTACTATCCATTTAACCTATCTGAACAGTGCAGTTCCTCAGCCTGATCTCAGAGCAAAACGTATTATTCGTGACACTCCATTTAGTAAGATATTTTACATTAGGTTACATTATTTGACCCGTTTAGTACGATATTATGTTCATTAAGACAATAGGTTACTTGAGGCAAAAACCCTAGGAGGATTGTTGGTAGTGGAGGGATAGGTAGGTGTATAATGCAAACTTCTAGCAACCTAAAGGTTGTGTATTAAAATTTAGCATTTAAGTAATTAGCAACTTTGCACCTACTTACGTTTTAGCTACTACTGAGCATGTTAGTGTAGCATGCAACTACTTAGCGTCTTAGCTAACCATTCCCCTAAGTCTAACACATAACTTAACCCTTTAACCTAACTCTTAACTCTTAACTCTTAACCGTAACCTAAACCCTAACCATAACTCTAACCTTAACCCCTAGCTTAGCTAACTGTATTAACCTAGCTAACGTTACTATTAGCCACCTAGCCATCTAGCTAATATTAGCAACAAAAAGTTGGAATTCGTAACATCATATGTATTGCCAAATCGTAAATTGTGCGAATAGCAATGCTTAACATAATATACATCCTACAATTCATATTATAATGTACGACCGCTATTACATTGGTGGGCTAATGTAATGTAACCTGACGTATATCACGTTTCAGGTAAGACCCAAATGCAGACTGTGTTGAAGTAACAATTGTTATTACAGCAACAGGGGCAGGCAAATGACAGGTCAAGGCAGGCAGGGGTCGATAATCTAGAGTAGGTGCAAAGGCACAGGACGGCAGACGGCCTCAGTTTCAGGGGCAGGCATAGTGGTCAGGCAGGCGGGTTCAGAGTCAGGACAGGCAAAGGTCAAAACCAGGATAGCAAGAAAAAGAGAGACTGGGGAAAACGCTGTTTGACTTGACAAACAAGACGAACTGGCAACAAACAAACAGAGAACACAGGAAACGGGAGTCAAAGGGCTGTGAGACATAGGTTTACATTTAGACACATGATAAGTAGGAAGTATACGGAGGGAACGGGGCAACAGAGAATCCCAATACCACGGGTACCTGCGGAGACTCAATTAGCAGGAATTGGATCGTCTCGCTGTGGTTCCCCAACACACGTAGGTTGATGGGGGTGGTATGATGGGTGACCCGGCCAATAGAGCACCCATCCAGCATTCTAACATTCATAGGAATGGAGAGGGGTTGAGTAGGAATGCCCAGTTCGGGCTCCAGAGTAACATCCATAAGACTCATATCGGCCCCAGAGTCAATGAGTATCTGGAGAGACTTGGACTGGTCGCCCCACCGCAGGATGGCATGGAGAGGGGGGCAAGTAGGGGGGAAGCAAAATTATCCTTAAGACCCACCAATGAGCTTAGATGCACAGTGACAGTTAGACATACAGTGACTGGCAGTACCGCAATTCAGACAATTCTGGGTGTTAAGTCTGTGTATGCGTTTGGCTGGAGACAGCCTAGCCCTGCCAAGCTGCATCGGCTCAGGAACAAGCAAATCGGCAGTCTTCGGAGGCTCATGGAGGCACTCGGGTAAGCGCGGATCCTCTCGGGGACTTCCGGAGTTCATCAGATGCAAGGTGGGATCCTTGAGTGAGCGATTTGGAGAGAAAGGCCCGGCAGGTTGTGGAATCTCCATCGTAGCGCTCCAGGGGAGGTAAGCGGGGTTCCCGGGAAACCGGGCTGACGGCGCTGCTACCAGTCGGGTTAATGACGACCAACTTGGACTTGGCGACCAGTCCAAGTCTCTGGGGCGGCAGGTAGCCTAGTGGTTAGAGAGTTGGACTAGTAGCCGAAAGGTTGCAAGATCGAATCCCTGAGCTAACAAGGTAAAAATCTGTTTTGTACCTGAACAAGACAGTTAACCCACTGTTCCTAGGCCGTCATTGAAAATAAGAATTTGTTCTTAACTGACTTGCCTAGTTAAATAAAGGTTAAAAAAAATTAAATGAGGGGCTGGGATGTTACCGTCGTGGTAGGCAATGCATCTAATGCTAGGTCGTGACATTCGGCCACGTCCTGGAACCCTTCCATCAGACCGCGAAACAACCTCTTGTGTCCATGGGAGGAGATGGAGTTGCGGAGCTGGTCCAAGTCTACTGGGTCAGTCATGTTTCAGGTAAGACCCAAATGCAGACTGTATTGAAGAAACTATGTTTATTACAGCAACAGGGACAGGCAAACAACAGTTTAAGGCAGGCAGGAGTCGATAATCCAGAGTAGTGGCAAAGGCACAGGACAGCAGGCAGGCTCAGGGTCAGGTAAAGCAGCGGTCGGTAATCCAGAGTAGTGGCAAAGGCACAGGATGGCAGGCAGGCTCAGGGGTAGGCATAGTGGTCAGGCAGGCAGGCTCAGGGGTAGGCATAGTGGTCAGGCAGGCAGGCTCAGGGGTAGGCATAGTGGTCAGGCAGGCAGGCTCAGGGGTAGGCATAGTGGTCAGGCAGGCAGGCTCAGGGGTAGGCATAGTGGTCAGGCAGGCAGGCTCAGGGGTAGGCATAGTGGTCAGGCAGGCAGGCTCAGGGGTAGGCATAGTGGTCAGGCAGGCAGGCTCAGGGGTAGGCATAGTGGTCAGGCAGGCAGGCTCAGGGGTAGGTATAGTGGTCAGGCAGGCAGGCTCAGGGGTAGGCATAGTGGTCAGGCAGGCAGGCTCAGGGGTAGGCATAGTAGTCAGGCAGGCTCAGGGGTAGGCATAGTGGTCAGGCAGGCAGGCTCAGGGGTAGGCATAGTGGTCAGGCAGGCAGGCTCAGGGGTAGGCATAGTGGTCAGGCAGGCAGGCTCAGGGGTAGGCATAGTGGTCAGGCAGGCAGGCTCAGGGGTAGGCAGGCAGGCTCAGGGGTAGGCATAGTGGTCAGGCAGGCAGGCTCAGGGGTAGGCATAGTGGTCAGGCAGGCAGGCTCAGGGGTAGGCATAGTGGTCAGGCAGGCAGGCTCAGAGTCAGTAACATTTCATACGTTTTGATCCGAGACCAGGTTGAGTTCCCTTGACATGCCATATTTCAAGTCCGTCTTGTGACTGTCCAATTTGTATGGCGCCTCACAATCATCACACATAACATCTTTGCCCTTCTCTTTATTTTCAACTCTCCATTTCACAGCTTTTCTCTTATTGAATTGAGCTCCGACATTGTCATTTTGCCTCGGTGGATCAACGTTAACCTTCTCTTTCCAAGTTCCCAAAAGCATTTGGAAATTGTTGTGTATTTGGCGCATGTACAGTTAGTTCATAAAGTTTAGGATTACACACTAATGCCAGATAACAATTATTAAAGTAAAAACTGATTACCACACAAGATTAAAACGGTTTCTGATAAAGATTAAAATATATATTGAGTTTAAACTTTGGGGTAGAGTCTGCACCATTGCTCAAACAAGCCAGGATATTTATCAATGAGGATCAATTGCTCTATAGACATCATCTCAATGCTTGGTGTGAGTGGGTAATTATAGAGCAAATGATCCTGCAAACCCTCTTCGATAAATATCTTGAATTGTTTGAGAAACGGTTTTGAACTCAAAAACAAAACATGTTTATAATATTGAACCCTTTTAATCTTGTGTGTTAATCAGTTGTGTTCGATTTCTGAGTGTGATTTATTTGAATAGTCGATTGTTCCTATGCATATTGTGTATAAAACCAAGTCCATCTGATAATGTAAAGATGACTGTGAGTTACTGTATGAGGTCTGTCCCAACCCTCTGCTTGCCAATGGCTGACTGGGTGGTTGTTTATTGATAGGCTACACAGGATGGTCTAAGGTCATTGATAATAGTTTCCTATGTTTACATTTGTCTGCTTGTTGTTATAATGATGACTGACTCTTTTCCCTTACAATGCAAGTCAGACTGATTCGATTTCAGATTTGAACTTTTTATGATTCCACCTAGGATGTAGATTTTTTGATGTGTTAATAAGTTCTTCCTTTGTAACTCAATAGTTTTTCTATATCCATTTGTGATGGCTACACTCTTAGAAAAAAAAGTTTGCAAAAGGGTTCTTCGGCTGTCCCCATAGGAGAACCATTTTCAGTTCAAGGTACAACCCTTTATGGTTCCAGGTAGAACTCTTGGGTCTGTGTAAAGGGTTCTAAATATAATTCAAAAGGGTTCTACCTGGAACCAAACCGGGTTCGTCAAAGGGTTCTCCTATGGCGACAGCCAAAGAACCCTTTTACCTTCTAGATAGCACCTTTTATTCTAAGGGTGCATATAGGTTACTTTTGTGAATGTGCTTTTTTTATGTACAGCCTACAAATTGCTAGGCAAAATGTAATAACTGCTGTTACTCAAATAATAGTTGTTGTCCTATGCGTAGTGTACAGTATATGGCCATGTCCATCTGAATGTATAGATGTGTGTGTTAAAACCATTGCCTTGTTTCTCACAAGGCCTTAGAAGGCCTTGGTATGCTAATGTTGCGTGCTGTAAACTGAGATGCTGCCACACTTCCTTTTCATTTTGCTTGTGAAACCAGTTGCTTCAAAGATGTTTTGATTTAATAACTCCAATAATTATTCTCCCCCCTCCTTATTCCTCCACCTCCCTCTTCCCTCACTGCGGATGACTTTGTCAACCACTTTGGAAAAAAAGGTTGACGACATCCGCCCCTTATCAGCCTACTGAGTCAACTGGTCCCACTCACACAGAACTACCCAACGCCTTGACCTCATTCTCCCCTCTCTCTCCAGATGAAATCCTGCAACTTGTGATTTCTGGCCGCACGACAACTTGCCCTCTTGACCCCATCCCCTCCTCTCTGCTCCACCTCTGGAGACCTTCTCACTTCACTCATCAACTCATCCCTGACTACTGTCTGCATCCCCTGTGACTTCAAGAAATCCAGAGTCGCTCCCCTCCTTTAGAAACCAACGCTCGACCCCTCTGATGTCAAAAACTACAGACCGATATCCCTTCTTTCTTTACTTTCCAAAACAGTTGCGAGTGCTGTATCTGACCAACTCTCTCAATATCCCTCTCAGAACAATCTTCTTGACCCTAACCCAAATCTAGGTCCAAGAGGCTTCTAAATAGCTTCCACCCCCAAGCCATAAGACTCCTGAACATCTAATCAAATGGCTACCCCAGACTATTTGCATTGCCCCCCCCCCACGCTGCTGCTACTCTCTGTTATTATCTATGCATAGTCACTTTAGTAACTCTACCTACATGTACATACTACCTCAATTAGCTCATCTAACCGGTGCCCCCAAACATTGACTCTGTACCGGTACCCCCTGTATACTGCATAGCCTCGCTATTGTTATTTTACTGCTGCTCTTTCATTATTTATAACTTTTTTTTGTTACTTCTTTTTTTCGTCTTGAAACTGCATTGTTGGTTAGGGTCTTGTAAGTAAAGATTTCACTGTAAGGTCTGTTGTATTCGGCGCATGTGACAGATCATTGGATTTGATTTGATCATCCACATGTATTGATTACATTTGGATGTAAATGCTTTCACAACAAAAAAAATCCACTTTACACTATACACACAATACCCCATAATGACAAAGTGAAAACAGGTTTTTAGAACCAGTTGAGGAGAACTGTCATTCCATCTATATGGGTGTATGATCTCTGTGGTAACTTGTATCTGTGCATGGTGAACTCTATTACTTTATGCAAAGATGTTTTATCGTCCTCTCAGGAATTCTGCTTTGTTTACATTGGTCTCATCCCAAGCCCTTAGTTGCTGTGACACCCAGCGCAGATTGGGCCTGGGTGATCAGGTTACTGTAAACTTGGTATCGTTTGATTGGTCAATGGTGATTGTTTTTGTTTAAAAAAAGCTACACCTTCAGATGTTATAAATGGAATGAGGGTCTGTTGTTTTCTCTCTTATCCTGTATCCTCTCCATTGGAGAACGGTTGTATGATACATTCAATTTGTTCATGCTTTGACTTGTATGTGAAGATAGGATCTATATGCCTAGGATTAACTTTGTTAATGTCAGTATTATATTGTAACTTAAGTTACGAGTCAACTTGCTCATCACTAAACTACTGGTCTAGATAATTGGGGAAAGTATTATAGAATGTGAGGATATTGGAACTTAACCCAACACTTCACGACCTCGGCGTAATGATTTATTTCACCTTTAGTCAATTAGGAACACATTTAACAACACAATTTCACTGTACATATCGATATATACACATCAAATACACAATACATGAAAAGCAAAACATAGTCACGTGAAACACATTCTTCAGTAAAAAGGCCCTCTAACATTCTCCTGAATTACCCCCGAGGCACCAAATCCACCAACTTTAAGGACTTTTGGAGATCATTCCACATGAGAGCAGATTTACCTAACTCAGTGGAGATTGAAGGGATCTCCAGGGTTAGCCATCTCGGAGTCCAGGTCTGGTAACTTATACAGTACATCTGAAGGTTAATTTGGCGGAAGTTTATGCAAGAGGGCTTTATTGACAAAATGAGCACAATGCATCGATCTAAAGGACTTCAAGGAGGGCCAGCCTACTTTCTGATACAAAATGCAATGATGCGTAGTGAACCCCATCACTCGTAATAAAGTGCAATCCGCTTTCATAAACTGTGTTCAATGGCTTCAATACAGTGGCAGCTGCATTCATATATACAATATCGTCATAGTCAATAACCAGAAGATATGTTGACTGAATGATTCGTTTTCTGCTATTTAACGAAAGACAGGATCTGTTCCTATAGAAAGCCTTGTCGATCCAGATGCCCAGGTATTTATAAGTGGGACACAATCAATGAGGGACCCATCCAAAGTACGAATGCATACAGTAAATCATCAGATACATTTTTTGCGTGATTTGGAAAATAATCTGCATTAAGTATCCATTTCAGTTCAACAAAGGCTTTTTGCAAATAAAATTAGATAGAAGCTCTGACAGAGCCTGGTCAGCTGTGGGGGCAATAGCATACACCACAGTGTCATCTGCATACAGGTTAATGTGTTGGCTTGACTGTGACAGGACCGGGGATTGAGTCCCGGATGGGGCTACCCCCCGAATTCGCTACAATATTTAGACTGTTCTATACATTAGCCTAGTTGAGTAGGCCCGCTACCCATCAGCAATTCATTCGCGTTGATGAAGCCAAGTTGCTGAACTGCCAAGAAGTCCATCTGACCTTTTATCGTCTGAAAGACAACATACCTTTTCAACATTAGCATTGTCCTGACTACATATGGGGACAGCATTAAGTGCGGAGCATCTAAATGAACATGATTTTGTGGTCAATTATACTAAAAGTGTGGATAATTATTTTTTTAGAAGTAAATGCTTCATCCTGTTTCAGTGGATATTGATTTTTACAATTCAGTTATAACCCACTTCATCCTCCGTAGGGGCATTGACCCCAAACTGGCACCTCACTCAGGGAAGGGTACACAGTAGGAGAAATACAGGAAGGGGAACAGGGGCAGAGGAACGGGGGACAACAAAGGGTCTATTTAATGTACAGATGGAGGGTTAACATTCACTGCATCCATCACTCATCCACTTTCAACAGCTGACATTTACTGACATTAGAGATCTTCCAGTCTCTCACAATGTAAACAACTTGGGAGACACATGACAAGTTAAATGTTTACTAAAGAATTTAAACACAATCAGCCTTTTCTCTACTCTCTATTTCAGATATGAATAAATAAGCAGTAATACGTCAAATGTTCTTTCTATGTGAAAACAGGTATGAAGAAGCAATCCTAGCCTCTGTGGGCATTTATTAATTTCAAATCACAAAACTGGCTCCAACCAACTTCAAAATATGTTTTTAATGTCTAAAATGACTTCTGGGAAAAAATCAGTAGATGGGAATATGTTTGTTTGAACTATGTTTTAGTTGTATAGGTGACACACTCTTTTAGAACAGAACTGTGGTGTGGGCAAACCAGGCATATACCACTCCAGATGTGCTGTGAAGTCCTGTGGTGTGTGTATGTGCCAGTGTGCGTTTCCATGTTTGCATGCACGCGTGTGTGCTTGCCTGTGTGTGTATGTGCGCCCATGTGTGTTTGTGTGCTCTCTCCACAGGCCTCCCCACACAGAGCTGACAGGTTTATTTGTTTCTCCTGGCCCCTGGCTGTGGCCTTGGACTCCCTCTTGGGCTCCTTCAGTGTGAAACCAAATCCCATAATTAATCCTCTAACAGCCTCCTCTTTTTCTACCGTTTTAAAGCAATTACACTATTTGCAGCCATGAGGTCTGATAATAGCAGTGGGTGAGCTGCACCCAGACAGTGTTGTTGTTTCAGGCTCTGTGACACCATGACACCCTGTCTTCCAAGGTTTCCCTCAGAGAGGGAAGGGGCAACGTGGGATTCTCTCTGTCGCTCTCTCCTTCCACAGCACACTATTGTGTAAAAAGCCATTAGCAGCCTACTTACACTATGTTACATGGCTCTGGTAGAATGTTTATTTAACTTTCCTTTCTCCCTCTGTTTCTCTCTCCTTCACTCCCTGGTGTAAACCCCACAGAAAGAGCTTTACCATTAGTCACAAAGGGATGGAGCAGAGCGGTCACTGTGGGAGAGTTCCCGAGGTTGGAAACCACGTCATACAATAATGTGGGAATGTACACGGTATATATGTGGACACCTCTTCTAATTAGTAGATTTGGCTATTTCAGCCAAACCAGTTGCTGACAGGTATATAAAACTCAAAGTTGTAGGCCTCACAAGCTCACAGAACAGGACCGCTGAGTGCTGAAGCATGTAGCGCATAAAAATCATCTGTCCTCAGTTGCAAAACTCACTACCCAGTTCCAAACTTCCTCTGGAAGCAACATCTGCACAATAACTGTTTGTCGGGAGCTTCATGAAATGGGTTTCCTTGGTCAAGCAGCCGCACACAAGCCTAAGGTCACATTGCGCAATGTCAAGCATCGGCTGGAGTGGTGTAAAGGTTGCCGCCATTGGACTCTGGACCAGTGGAAACGCGTTCTCTGGAGTGATGAATTACGCTTCACCATCTCGCAGTCCGATGGACCAACTACATATTAATAATGCCCATGATTTTGGATTGAGATGTTTGACGAGCAGGTGTCCACATACCTCTGGTCATGTAGTGTATCTACCCAGCCAGTGGAGTTATTACAAGTTCCCTGCCATTGACTGTTATCAGTACCTCACAACCCTGAGCTGCACACTCCACTCCTCATCCCCCACGACTGGAGACTGAGAGTCTGGGGGGTAGCATAAACGTGTCTCTCAAACTCTCCCTGACCTGTGAGACCTGTGCACTGATAGGTGTCTCAGCCTCCAGTATTTATGCTGCAGTAGTTTATGTGTCGGGGGCCAGGGTCAGTTTGTTATATCTGGAGTACTTCTCCTGTCTTATCCGGTGTCCTGTGTGAATTTAAGTATGCTCTCTCTAATTATCCCTTTCTCTCTTTCTTTCTCTCTCTCAGAGGACCTGAGCCCTAGGACCATGCCTCAGGACTACCTGGCATGATGACTCCTTGCTGCCCCCAGTCCACCTGGCCGTGCTGCTGCTCCAGTTTCAACTGTTCTGCCTGCGGCTATGGAATCCTGACCTGTTCACCGGACGTGCTACCTGTCCCAGACCTATTATTTGACCATGCTGGTCATTTATGAACATTTGAACATCTTGGCCATGTTCTGTTATAATCTCCACCCGACACAGCCAGAAGAGGACTGGCCATCCCTCATAGCCTGGTTCCTCTCTAGGTTTCTTCCTAGGTTTTGGCCTTTCTAGGGAGTTTTTCCTAGCCAACATGCTTCAACACCTGCATTGCTTGCTGTTTGGGGTTTTAGGCTGGGTTTCTGTACAGCACTTTGAGATATCAGCTGATGTACGAAGGGCTATATAAATAAATTTGATTTGATTTGATAGGTTTCTAGGGATGTTACTAGGGGGCTGGACATCTGCCCACCCTCTTGACTATACAGGTCACGCAATACTTGCGGTCTCCATCAAGCAGTGGCAGAGTGCAACATCTCTGTCCATCAACAACTGTATTCACTCACATCTCCGGACTTGTGGGATGTTGTGCGTACCCACAAGTGAATTGTGTGACATGTACAGTGCCTTGCGAAAGTATTCGGCCCCCTTGAACTTTGCGACCTTTTGCCACATTTCAGGCTTCAAACATAAAGATATAAAACTGTATTTGTTTGTGAAGAATCAACAACAAGTGGGACACAATCATGAAGTGGAACGACATTTATTGGATATTTCAAACTTTTTTAACAAATCAAAAACAGAAAAATTGGGCGTGCAAAATTATTCAGCCCCCTTAAGTTAATACTTTGTAGCGCCACCTTTTGCTGCGATTACAGCTGTAAGTCGCTTGGGGTATGTCTCTATCAGTTTTGCACATCGAGAGACTGCCATTTTTTCCCATTCCTCCTTGCAAAACAGCTCGAGCTCAGTGAGGTTGGATGGAGAGCATTTGTGAACAGCAGTTTTCAGTTCTTTCCACAGATTCTCGATTGGATTCAGGTCTGGACTTTGACTTGGCCATTCTAACACCTGGATATGTTTATTTTTGAACCATTCCATTGTAGATTTTGCTTTATGTTTTGGATCATTGTCTTGTTGGAAGACAAATCTCCGTCCCAGTCTCAGGTCTTTTGCAGACTCCATCAGGTTTTCTTCCAGAATGGTCCTGTATTTGGCTCCATCCATCTTCCCATCAATTTTAACCATCTTCCCTGTCCCTGCTGAAGAAAAGCAGGCCCAAACCATGATGCTGCCACCACCATGTTTGACAGTGGGGATGGTGTGTTCAGGGTGATGAGCTGTGTTGCTTTTACGCCAAACATAACGTTTTGCATTGTTGCCAAAAAGTTCAATTTTGGTTTCATCTGACCAGAGCACCTTCTTCCACATGTTTGGTGTGTCTCCCAGGTGGCTTGTGGCAAACTTTAAACAACACTTTTTATGGATATCTTTAAGAAATGGCTTTCTTCTTGCCACTCTTCCATAAAGGCCAGATTTGTGCAATACACGACTGATTGTTGTCCTATGGACAGAGTCTCCAACCTCAGCTGTAGATCTCTGCAGTTCATCCAGAGTGATCATGGGCCTCTTGGCTGCATCTCTGATCAGTCTTCTCCTTGTATGAGCTGAACGTTTAGAGGGACGGCCAGGTCTTGGTAGATTTGCAGTGGTCTGATACTCCTTCCATTTCAATATTATCGCTTGCACAGTGCTCCTTGGGATGTTTAAAGCTTGGGAAATCTTTTTGTATCCAAACTTCTTCACAACAGTATCTCGGACCTGCCTGGTGTGTTCCTTGTTCTTCATGATGCTCTCTGCGCTTTTAACGGACCTCTGAGACTATCACAGTGCAGGTGCATTTATACGGAGACTTGATTACACACAGGTGGATTGTATTTATCATCATTAGTCATTTAGGTCAACATTGGATCATTCAGAGATCCTCACTGAACTTCTGGAGAGAGTTTGCTGCACTGAAAGTAAAGGGGCTAAATAATTTTGCAATAAGTTTGAAATATCCAATAAATGTCGTTCCACTTCATGATTGTGTCCCACTTGTTGTTGATTCTTCACAAAAAAATACAGTTTTATATCTTTATGTTTGAAGCCTGAAATGTGGCAAAAGGTCGCAAAGTTCAAGGGGGCCGAATACTTTCGCAAGGCACTGTATATATTGTTCTTAATTTAAGAGTCTATTGACGCACCTGTTCGTCAATCTAAGTAATATAATAAAAACATCCACACCACAATCGGTCAGTTCAAGCTAGAGATTTCAGGTTTTGCGTGGGCTGCGTCTCAAGCCATCTCATCCGCCTCCTTTGGCCTTCCGCATCAGCGATGGAAGGTGGCCGAGCTAAAACAGTGTTTGTCAGATCATGAGACGTCCCGAAAATCGGTCTTCTCGCGAGATCGTCTGTAGCGTCCGGACGGTTTGGCCTAAAACTATTGACCCCTCTATGGAAAGGGGAGACTCTCACGATGGTGTTCTGCGTTTTGCTCTACGAAGTGTCACGGGACTCGTCTGAAGGTAACCCATACAAACAAATGGATGTAACGGCTCTCTTCTATCTCCTCCTCTGACGAAGAGGTAGAACAAGGATCGGACCAAAATGCAGCGTGGCTATTGCAATCCATGTTTATTAAATAATAAAGAAACACGAACTTGACAAAAAAAACAATAAACGTAATGTGAAAACCGAAACAGCCCTATCTGGTGCAAACACAAAGACAGGAACAATCACCCACAAAATACACAGTGAAACCCCGGCTACCTAAATATGGTTCCCAATCAGAGACAACGAGAATCACCTGACTCTGATTGAGAACCGCCTCAGGCAGCCAAACCTATGCTACACCCCTACTCAGCCGCAATCCCAATGCCTACAAAACCCCAATACGAAACACAACAAAATAAACCCATGTCACACCCTGGCCTGACCAAATATATAACGAAAACACAAAATACTATGACCAAGGCATGACAATGGAAGTATGGAGGAGTTAAATATGTGTCCAAAGTACGAGGAGTTAATTATGTGTCTAAAAAAAAGGACAGTATTTCCGGAGCTTAGTTATCTTTTCTAGATATAGGAACACTTAAAAACCTTCACTGGGCAAAAAGGGTCCATATCAGCGGATATCTTGACATGACACGTTTTTAATATTCGCATTTCCAATGCATATTTAGAGTTTTGTGGATGTGCACCATATCCTGACATATTCTGAATCCAGATGAGTCTTTTAGACATGTATGATTATTGGGATTACTCCGAATATCACACATGGACATTTCCTATGGCCGGATATGGACTCATTCAATGTCCTGAGATATGTCACATCCTATTGTCTCTCTTCATGGTGACAGATACTGACTATATACATCGCATATCTGTGTTTTCTCAGCACTTTCAAGATATTAAGCCATATTGATTCCAGATATGCTTCTCTTGGCTGAGTTCCATATCCGGATCCAGATATGCTTCTCTTGGCTGAGTTCCATATCCGGATCCAGATATGCTTCTCTTGGCTGAGTTCCATATCCGGATCCAGATATGCTTCTCTTGGCTGAGTTCCATATCCGGATCCCGATATGCTTTATTTAGAAATCATATCAAATTTATTTATAAAGCCCTTCTTACATCAGCTGATATCTCACACAGCCTCAAAAAACTAAACCCAACCTAAAAATAAATAAATACTGAGTACGTCCACTTCACCATCAGACCTACACGGTAATGTAAATACTGTATGACTAACACTTCAGACTGTGTGAGGCCTGAGAGGTTTACTGTAGTCTTTGCTCTTTGATGGAATGCATTTTTTGACTATATGAAAGTACAGAACAGGCATAAAAGCTCACTGGTAGGATTGTCAAATGTTTTCTTGCCGACATAACTTAGCACCTCTGAACAGAGTTGTCGGCAGTCAATCTCTTTTGTGTTCACACAGCAAAGACCTTGACATCGTCAGCTACTCAGCCTTGTTAAAATATTCCAAACCAGAAGGTGGCAGTAGCGTTGTTTGGCAATGCATGGATGTGTGTGTTGTTTATGGTCTAGATTCCAATATCAGCTAGCTAGCTGCATTAATGTTGCTATTTTGTAGAAAACCCTTGTTGATACTAGCCAGATGACCGCAGCTAGATAACTACAACAAGATGACGAAGAAACAATTTAAGTCTCCAGATGTGCCAGTGCCAGCCCATAGCCAAATGTTTAGCTAGCTATCTAAAGTTAGCATACTCGCTAGGTAGCATAATATAGTTAGCTAGCTAGCTAAGGACATTCCATTGTGATGTAATTATAATGTAAATACTAGCTACTGTGGTTAACTAGCTCGGAGTAGGTATTTAGTGCTGTGTGCATTGCGTGTGTGTGCTTAGCTAGACTGTGCGCTCAGCTAGACTTATCAAGACTGTTTCAAGGACAGTTTTTATCCATCTATGTAACATTGCAAAAATCTGACATTTTCTGTCCAAAAATGATGCAGAAAAATGTATCCATGATTGTGTCACTTCTAGGTTAGACTACTGCAATCCTCTATACCGGCTTCCTCTTACAGGCTACCCGGATAAAGCACTAAATAAACTTCAGTTAGTGCTAAATACCGCTGCTAGAATCTTGACTAGAACCAAAAAATTGGATCATATAACTCCAGTGCTAGCCTCTTTACACTGGCTTCCTTTTAAGGCTAGGGCTGATTTCAAGGTTTTACTGCTAACCTACAAAGTATTACATGGGCTTGCGCCTACCTATCTTTCCGATTTGGTCCTGCCGTACATCTCATCTCTCTCTCTCTCTCTCTCTCTCTCTCGCTCTCTCACTCTCTCGCTCTCTCTCTCTCTCTCTCTCGCCTCAGGACTTCCTGGCCAGATGACTCCTTGCTGTCCCCAGTCCGTTCACCTGCTGTTTTCAACTCTCTAGAGGCAGCAGGAGCAGTAGAGATACTCTGAATGACCAGCTATGAAAAGCCAACTGACATTTACTCCTGAGGTGCTGACCTGTTGCACACTCTACAACCACTGTGATTATTATTATTTGACCCAGCTGGTCATCTATGAACATTTGAACATCTTGGCCATGTTCTGTTATAATCTCCACCCGGCACAGCCAGAAGAGGAGTGGCCACCCCTCATAGCCTGGTTCCTCTCTAGGTTTCTTCCTAGGCCTTTCTAGGTAGTTTTTGTGACATCAGCTGATGACATCAGCACATTGTGACATCAGCTGATGTTAGAAGGGCTTTATGAATACATTTGATTGAAATTTGATTGATTATCATCCCATGGACCACATTGCATATGAAGTGTGACTGGCTAATCTGTGGGTGTATGTAGAAAATGTCCTCTTTTTTTCCTTTTTGTTGTCACTCCTGTTTGCTCCCCCAAGTTGTGGTTCGTGCTCTCTGATTGGCTCAAAGTCAAGTTGTTGGCCATTGATAAGCATTGGTAGATTCGTCGCTACCGGGTCGGCATGCAACAGGTACCACTTTTGCTGTAGCAGGAGAAGGCAGTGAGATTCTCGGTGTGTTTCATTAATGTTTAACAAATGTTAGAATGCATTTATTTCACGATGGACAAAATAAATGTATTCCTATTTTGTGCATCACCAATATCCTTCCCCTCTGATACCTATGGTGACTCAAAAAAACATATTTCCCCTGATACCTGACTGTGAGTGAGTGACTTGTGGCCTCTGCCCTTCATGGTTCACTCAGCTTATATCAACTTGCAGGCTGACTGCCTCCACTAACAGCACATCAGTGTGTTCCCTCACACAAAGCCAGACGATCCTCTTATCAAACAGTCAGATCCTGCTCACACTGCAATCCATTTCCGCCCTCTGCAATGTGTCTACTCTCCTGTCCCATATAACGACAGACAGCAGCTTTTCTACCCCATTTCATTTAGAGTGGCTTCATCGCCTCATAGACTAAGAGAACTCCTTTTTTTCTGAGCACTTTCACCTTTCAGACAGACAAGGGGCATCTTAAATGCCACCTGTACTGCCCATATACTCCCTAGATAGTGTCCTACGTTTGACCAGGTCCCACTCTGGTTAAATGTAGTGCACTATAGCGAATAGGGTGCCATTTCAGAGTCAGCCATGGAAAGGTCCTCTGCAGTGCTTCCTAGCCTCTATCAGAGGGGCTAGATTTGATTGAGACTTGGACAGTACTTCTTTAAGGCAGTCAGTGGGGTCTAAAGGGTACGCCAAGGATAAGTGTACCCACTTCCTGACAAGCTAATAACAGTCAGCCAGGGTCCAACTCTTCTTAAAGCCTCATTTAACCCTCATTCTCATTCCAGGATGGGAATTTGATTTGCTGGCTGGTTAATGTAGTAGAGGACCCTTAATGAAATTCGAAGGTAAGCTGAGGAGGAGAGATGTGTGGGGGGGGGGGGGGGGACATTGGCAGGAATTGTTATTTTGAGCCAAAACTCTGGATAGGAAGAGAATGAGCTGCGTCTTTTAATTCTCTCCCCAGTCACCTGGCCATGGAGGGACTCGTCTGGGGCATCTCGGCCCGATCAGAGCAGACTCTGGTGGGTCTAACAAAAGCCAGCAGCCCCTGGCTTTATCCTCTATCTCCGGGAGCGAGCAGGGGGACATTGTTAGCTCGTCTATAATAAAGTGAATGCAGGAGGGTGCTGCAGCTCTAATTGAATTTCCTGGGGCGCAGGCGACTGGGCAACTGGGCCCCCTTACCATTGTTACCTCACAGGTTCTGTCATTACTACTGACCTAGATACAGCATTGGCTCCTCTACAGAACACAGACTGTTACATACAGTAGAATGGGAGAGAGGAGGATGAATGACAATGAGAGTGGGAGATGGAGAGAGGAAATGCAACTCTATAGTGCTGTCTGTAGATCAGCCTCTCCTTTTCCATACAATATGTGTACTAGCTATTTGTCAAAATGTGCTCCCGTGCGTGCCTACGTGTGTGTGTGCATCTGTTGTGCATCGGATTGTGCGTATATGCGAGCGTGCATGTGTGTGCGCATCGGTGTGTGTCTGTTTTGCAGAGTGCTTGACCTTCAGGGAGACAAGGTTGCATTCCAGGGCACAGCTGGTGAGAGGAGACATTGACAAGTTGCTCCCTGAATTAATGATACAAGCCAAGGTCAAGTACGTAGCTGATTATACACCTCATATTATACAGCCAGGGAGCGAGGAAAAAACACACTAGAATACATTGGAGTACAACTAGAGACTTGATTACGACTATGCACCTATTCCCCAGGTTACGTCCCAAATGGCACCCTATTCTCCATTTGCACTACTTTTGAACCGGGCCCAGTCAAAAGGAGTGCACTATATAGGGTGTCATTTACGCATCATTAACTCCACAACTGCTAATACATTTACGAATGCTTTTTCATCCCATACTACTGATCCTGTTATTTGTATCACACCGGTGCTTTGCTGAACTGTTCCAATGACGTATGCCAGACTACTTTAGACACAGCTTGCACATAACGTTCTGAGAAACAAATGTTTCTTCGTGCATGGTGAGAGCGTGGTTCTGGCTATTTTGCATGCAACCTTCCCACAACTTGCAGTGCAGGATAGTTGATTGGCTTTGGAACATTCTCGGCACATGTAAGGAATTTGACAACAAAAAAACAATGTTTTTTGTTTTGTTATTTCATTGCTTCAACAGAACACGTTCAAAGATTGTTACATTTAATAAACATTTTGGTAATTCTGCAACTGGTTGGACATTGAGAATGTTCTCAAATAGTTCAGAGAACCTTGAGAAACAACAGTCTTCTGTGGAAATGTCAGTACGTCAGCATAACGTTTCCTCGTGGTTCTATTTACAGTCATGTTCTCAAATTGTTCTAAGAACGTTGAGAAAATGTTCTATAAAAAAAAAAACTTTTTATTAGCAATATTCAGAGAACGTTCTAAGAATGTTATTTAAAAGCATTTACACTAAGTATACCAAACACCTTCCTAATATTGAGTTGCACCCAATGCTTCCCACAGTCGTGTCAAGTTGGCTGGATGTCCTTTGGGTGGTGGACCATTCTTGATACACACGGGAAAGTGTTGAGTGTAAAAAACCCAGCAGAGTTGCAGTTCTTGACACACTCAAACTGGTGCGACTGGCACCTACTACCTCATTGAAAGACACTTAAATATTTTCTTGCCCATTCACCCTCTGAATGGCACTCATACACAATCCATGTCTCAATTGTCTCAATGCTTAAAAATCCTTCTTTATCCTGTCTCCTGTCTCCACTGATTAAAATGAATTTAACAAGTGACATCAATAAGGGTTCAAAGCTATCACCTGGATTCACCTGGTCAGTCTATGTCAAGGAAAGAGCAGGTGTTCCTAATGTTTTGTACACTCTGTGTATGTGTATGTGTAGTGAGAATTAGCTTCAATCAATATTCAAATTTAAAAAACAAATGTATTTGGTTGCAAAATTATTACCATATTCTCCACCGACAAATCATAAGAGGAATTGCATTTTCGAACTGGTTTCTAAACCCCAGAGGGTCTGCAAAGTAAATGTAATGAAATGTGTTTAGACCAGTGGCACCGTGAGAGGCATGGGCATAGGTGTGCCTGAAGGACTCCCCGTGCAGCACCATGGACAGCGGCACTGGCTGCAGCACAGTGGACAGCTGCACTCAGTTCAGCACTGTGTAAGGATTCAACACCTTCAGCCCCAGGCCAGCCGAAGACAGCAGCACAGCTCTGCTTCTCCAACACACTTGTGCAGGATTACTAATCAGCACACCTGCAAGGCATTCCCTAATCAACGGACTGGCACAAGAGTGCAGGCTGGACCTCACTCAAGTGTAGCAGTTAGGAGCACAGCCTAATCTCACGCTGTGGTTTGCGCTCCTGCCGCAGGCTTTTCAGAGAGGAACGGACTCTGCCAGCGAGGCCACACCGATGCAACAGACTACAGGTGGCCACGATCTTTAACCACACTCTTGCCTGAACGGCTTGTGGACTAGAGTGCCAGAGACACTAAATGCTGAACTAAAAGCTTCTTAAACTTGAAGTATTTTGTTTGTTTACACATGGTTGCTTCTGTATTCGGACACACCCCACTCTTCCCGACAAGAACCAATCAGGAAGTGGAGACTTAACTGCTTCTTTAAACATGGATTAAATGGTATGTGACTAAGTGCTGTCAACAAAATGTATTTCAAACCTGACAACATCAAATTCAAAGATGAATTAAAAAAAAATATCTTTAGCAAGTCACCTATCAGATGATGATGACAGCTAATTTCTATATACAACTTGGGAGTGAGAACTCACCAGCTGTTTGTCAATCCAATATGAATAATTCAGTAGTTTGTAAACCCAATCTGAGCCACCCTCTTGAACACAGAGGTGGGTGTGGTCAACAGGAAGATTTAACCATATGCGCCATATCAACATCAGCTGGTATCTTGCACCTTCCACATACCATGTTGTCTATCAATGAGTACATTTACATTCACACTAATAATATATTAAACTGATTATGGCAGTAGCCAGATTAGGCAATAGTTATGTAAACAACTCACTCTGCTTATCTTAATTGGCGTAAAGTCAAAATCAAAGTAAGCATAACCTGTTTTTTTTTTAGCAATCTTTCGTATGATCAGGACATGTAAACCCCTTAATCAGAGTTCTAGCGGGGTGTATTTCACCAGCATGTGCTAGCACCAGCCAAGCGAACGTCCCTCTTTAGCGCGAGTGAAGTGTGTTCGGAACAACAACGTATACATCGAAGTAGTTTTCATGTAGAAACTTTATGTCCGAACTCAGAATCAAATATGCTTCCCAGAAATAACACGTTATCTGTGGTTGAGCGTGTTTACTTTGAGTGCCATCAAGTAGCCTGATTTCAGATGTGTCCATGTAAACTGTTTTATTAAGGAAAGTATATCTTGCAAAGCATGTACATGTTTTAAACAAGCTATATTCATCTGACTATCCACAATAATCGCACTATTGTATGTAACCGCACTCATTGTGTGCGAGAACAGTTCAATTTAACGTGGCATCTCCTACCATACCTCGTTTAGAGACAAAAATATTTTGTCTTGACCATTTACCCTCGGAATGGCAGACGTACACAATCTGTCTCAAGGCTTAAAACTCCTTTATTAACCCGTCTCCTCCCCTTAATCTACAGTGATTGGAAGTGGATTTAACAAGTGACGTCAATAAGGGATCATAGCTTTCACCTGGTCGGTCCATGTCTTGTAAGGAGTAGGTGTTGTCAATGTTTTGTATACTCAGTGTACATTCCATTCTCAGCATCAACAAAACTACCTCTATCCTCCCTTGTTAAGTGTGTTCAGTTCTGTTGGCTGCGCCCACTAATTGGCCACACCTAATCTTAATGTTTATTTGATGAGGTCTGGTTTTTAATCAATTAAAATGAACAGCTTTGAACGTGTAAAAAAACATGGAATTCTAGCTTCCTCCTGGTGGACAAATTCCATGGATAGAGAACAGACAATGTTGGTGAGAATATCACTGCCCTGTCACAATACAAAATGTGTTTTCATGAAATATATATATCTATATTACCTGGGGAATAGCTACAGGGAAGAGAAGGGGGATGAATGGGGGATGCCTAAGAGACATTATATCCATGTGTTTGGAGTTAAAAAGAAATATCCCAAAATAAGCTAGCAGTGTTATTCTAAGTCTTATTGGAACATTCAGTAAAAGTTTTTGAGGAAGTTACTCAAAAACGTTGAAATAACCTGTCATTCCTATTGTCAGAGATTAAACATATCCTCCTAGGAAACCTTTCAAGGAACCCGAGTAAAATGTTCTCAGAACATTCCGCAACCTAAAAATTAACGTTCCCAGAACAGGCAAAACTTTCAATTCTGTTGTTGTTTAAAAAAACATCCAGTTTTACCAGTCAGGAAATGTATGACTTCATTCCCCGAACCAATGGGAAACCAGAAAGTACTTTCCTACAACTTTCAAGGAACCAGATGTGCTAGCTGTGGACTCAGTGGCACCAGTTAAAAGCAAGAATAAACTGTCTGCCAGAGTCTCACCTTGTTTAAATGAACACACTTGTGCCTTAATAAAGATCGGAAAGTTTTTTTAAAATTTTTGCCTAAAAATGACATACCCAAATCTAACTGCTTGTAGCTCAGGACCTGAAGCAAGGATATGCATATTCTAGATACTATTTGAAGAAAACTATTTGAGGTTTGTGGAAATGTGAAATTAATCTAGGAGAATATAACACATTAGATCTGGTAAAAGATGATGCAGAGAAAAAAACTTGCGTCTAAAAGTTTTTTTGTACCGTCATCTTTGAAATGCAAGAGAAACGCCATAATGTATTATTCCAGCCCAGGCGCAATTTATATTGTGGCCACTAGATGGCAGCAGTGTATGTGCAAAGTTTAGACTGATCCAACGAACCATTGCATTTATGTTCAAAATGTTGTATCAAGACTACCCAATTGTGCCAAATTGGTTTATTAATAACTTTTCAAGTTCATAACTATGCACTCTCCTCAAACAATAGCATGGTATTATTTCACTGTAATAGCTACTGTAAATTGGACAGTGCAGTTAGATTAACAAGAATTTAAGCTTTCTGTCAATATCCAATATGTCTTTGTCCTGGGAAATGTTCTTATTACTTACAACCTCAGGCTAATGTGATTAGCATATGTTAGCTCAACCGTCCTGAGGAGGAGCCACCAATTCTGTAGAGGTTAAAAAGTGAACTTAGAAATGCTGAACGCAAACTTTAAGTTTCCTATGACATAATGAAGGATCTGATGAGAAATTACAATGTTGCGGTTAAAGATGCAAGAGTGAACTACTTCTCTACCTTGATCTCTGAGAACTCCAACAATTGTTTTAAGACAATATATTTCTTCTAGACTACTAATTGATCCCTACTATTATGCTGACTGTTGGCCCCAACATCCTGTCTATTGTAAATAGCTCCCTGACCTCTGGCTCCTTTCCAGCCTACTTTAAAACTGGTCCGATCTCTCCTTATAAAGCCCAATCTAGACCCCTCCTCACTGAGTAATAAATTATAGAACTTTATCCAATATGTTTAAAAAAAGTTGTTTTCATGCATTTGGGGATGTATTTGAGTAGGAGTAAAATTCTAGTCGGGCTTCCTCTTTCTTCACAGCATGGAAACTGCTTTATTGAATGTCTGTAATGACCTTCTATTGGCTGCTGATGCCGGTGAACATTCTATTCTAGTTATTTTGGTTCTCAGTGCCTCGTTTGATAGTATTGATCACAACACCCTTAATGGCCGACTGGAGAGATGGGTAGGAATATCTGGCGTTGCCCTCGACTGGTTCAGGTCATATCTATGTGGCAGATGTTTCTCAGTGAGCATGGGTGGTTCAGTATTCAGCACCTGTTCACTATGGTGTCCGTCAATGGTCTATTTTTTTTGTGTGGAATGGTCTGCCAGAGGCTTGCAGATTCAGTGCCTCTTAAAATCCCTGTTGAAGACACACTTTTATAAAGATGGTTTTAATGTACGATTTCAATGTATGATTTGAATTAGCTTTCTTGTTTCATTCTCCATCTTTGACTCTTTGTTAGCACTTTTATTTAAATTTTATGACGTGATGCACTAACCACTAGGCAGGGTAGCCTAGTGGTTAGAGCGTTGGACTAGTAACCGGAAGGTTGCAAGTTCAAATCCCCGAGCTGACAAGGTACAAATCTGTCGTTCTGCCCCTGAACAGGCAGTTAACCCACTGTTCCTAGGCCGTCATTGAAAATAAGAATTTGTTCTTAACTGACTTGCCTGGTTAAATAAAGGTTAAATAAATAAAAACTTTGTTACTTGTATTGAAAAGCGCTATATAATAAAGCTTGTATTATTATATGGGACACAGACCCCAGTCACATGGCTCTCCCTCTCCTTAGAGCCGGGAGGAGCAGGAGGGACAATGGATTGGAACTGGAAGGGTACTTAAGCTGAGGATTTAAAAAAGGAAGCCATGCATTTTCACTAGCTGCTTGCCTTTGCCTAGCTGCCTTCCCCCTGAATGGGTGTGACGCCCAGCCAAGTGTGAGGAGATCGGTCTCAGAGACAGAGCAACATCCTGAAAACATGTAAGCAGGATGGGGCCGCTGTTAATTTTAGATGTTAGTGCATTGGAGTGGGTAATGACATGGGAACCTGCTTCCTTCGCTCTCTCTCTCTCTGCAGATGGATATCTCTGGCTGGGCTCACCCCCCTCTCCCCTTCATTCTTGGCTTTTTTTTTCTTGAATAGTTTTTTATCATTGCAGAGGATTCATAGTTGGATACAGACATTTCAGCCATTTGAAATGACTTTTGGGGTGAGAGGTAAGTGTGTATGAAAAATAAAGCTGGCATGTTTTCTGCTGTTCCCATGGAGTTGGACACAATGGACTTTTCTATATTGGATTTGCTCAATTCCTACGTCCTCTCTCCTCTGTTCTCTCTGGTCTCCTTTTCAAATAGGTCAAAGGTAATCGAGGAGAGGGAAAGTGGACAAAATTGTATGAAATTAAACTCTCTTCCAATCACACGTCAACAGGCAAATTATGTGTACAGGGTGGAATCACCAAAATAATGAATAAAGTGATCAAAATGTAGCTAGTAGTACGAGATATAGATAAAATAATAAGTAGCGTATTGTTTTTAAATGTTTGGCAGATTTCGAAACTCTTACGCGGAGGACTCAGGTAAGATACACTTGTGCTTCCTTGTCAGAAGGAGGCTATCGAAGAGGTGAGGACCGTCTTCTGTTTGCCTACTAACGAAATGACACTCGTCGACGATTTGACCACTTAACGGTTTCCCGGGACACAGAGGAGAGAGGACAGACTTTTTCACTAATGAGAAAAAGCCAATGACTTGCTTCACACGCTCTTGACACCTCTAAATCAGCTTCCCACAGCTCCCCCTAGAGGGCATTCTAAAAACAGACAATCTCCTGGTGGTAGGGGACTAGTACCAACACTTCACACTGAGGTGAGATATTGGATTCTGATAGCTTACCTTTTCAATCTTTAACAACATATTCCCAAAAGCTTTCTCTCTGGTGCTAATACATAACCACAACATATCCAGACATTCACTTTAGGTCCAGGGCATTCATACTTTTTGATTCATGTCTGATAATTAAAAGTCAAGGTAATTCAATAATTTCTGTATTGGAGCCATTAGTAGGGACACAAAGACACTTAATGGAAAATTCCTCCCAAAAACAATCTTTTAGTATTTGCAGTGGCGGTGCATGGATATAATCACTGGGGAAGCCAAGCCAATTCAACTATACATACGTTTGCTTCATCTCATACTGTAACTGGAGAGCAGCATATGTCCGGTGAAGTCCACAATGCAAATATTGCATGTAACAAACAGATATATGTCCTGCAGCATGGTCAAGCAAGTGAATGTTTTTGAGAGTTTAAACAACTACTGATTTAGAAGCACGGAATTACCGCAAGTCAACACAAAGACAACAGGAGCACTGCCTGTGCTATCTCAGCACTATTTCAATTTCAACATCTTAACATCAACAAGGCTGTATATTCTTTTCCCTTTCTCTTCTTAGTTTAATACACTGGAAACAAACTTAAAGATACCAAAAGCAATTCAGTCAAATCAATGTTGCTAAATACATTGTTGCTGTCCAGGGTACTGATTTTTGTGTGTGTGTGTGTGTGTGTGTGTGCGCATGCTTGTGTACACAAGTAAAAACAAAATGTTGATTCACCCTACTTGTAGACTGGTATGCCATCCTCCTCTCTTTCCTGTTTGCAAAACGGTCTAAGGCTCTGTCATCATTTTAGTTTTGGTTTTCATATGCTAGAAAGCATTTTAGATAGGTAGACTAACTTCCTTGCATGGGAAACAATGAACGAGCTAAGTTAGCTAGCTCGTTCATGTGAGCCTGCTAGGCTACATACGGAACTTCAATCATCTCAGGCTAGTGGCACAATATATGAATTTATGGTTAGATCAGAATCGCTGTCATAATCATTGGCCTGTGCAGAGAAGTAAGTTTAAAAAAAGTACAAGTCCCCAGTGAATTTAGCAAGCAAGCTAGCTACTGCAGGACTTCAAAACAAGCAGACCAGAAATAGACACATTTTCTGACAATGATGAAGTTTTGCTTGGGACGTGATTTGATTGGTGTGAAGACAACTCCTGTTTTGCTATGCCAAGACAACACACAGTGGAACTCTGCTCAACGCTCAATGCTCATTGGCTAATTGTTTTTTTGGGATGCCAAATACTCGCTGGCATCAATCAGTCAAATGCTACGGCGGCAACATGTCATACTCTTTATGACCAGACAGCATCAGATACATGGGCTACACATACTGAGACAGAGGGGCGCTGTTTCCCTCACCCTGATGATTCCTCCAGTGAGATTTGATGGAAAACTATGATTGATAGAATATGGCTTTCCTTGGCATCCATGAATACATGCCACTGGGTATTTGTTTCATTAGTCCATTGTTGATGTAGTTTTCAAGATATACATCTTTAAATATACAGAAATACGGCCAGGATGATGCAAAACACAGTATAATATGATGCAAAATGCATCACTCTGGCTGTATTTCCGTATTTTGACAAATATATATCTTCAAAACTTGATTGCTGACCTATCTTTGGCATTTGGCTTGTGGTGTGTGGCAGGAATCATTGGTGTTGAACCTGATGGATTCCAGCAAACAAACCTGGATGAGCCGTCTCCAAACAGTCTGATTATCAACACTATGCAGCCCAACATGCAGTGTGTTTACAACACATAGCCAATAGAACTTTACCGGGCGCCATAGCTCAGATGAAACAGCAACCCCAGCCATTAACATCATTCTTGGTGAAACTTGCGTTTGTTCATCTGCGTCTGGAGGTTTTAATCGATAGGCTAAGGCTCTTGGCTCCTGGGAGGGCATCAACATCACTTCTTCATTCACCATATGAGAGACAAAGAGACTTTACCTCTCTCTCCATTTGGACACCCCTGTCACCCCGTCGTACCATGCTCTTTCACAGGGAGGGGAGGAGGGAGGGAGGGAGGAGGCAAAACACTAATGCGCGGCAGTCAGAGGTGTCAGGAGTGATGACAGGCCGTCTTTCTCCCGTAATGAAGCGGAGAGGAGAGTAATGAGCTCGGCACACAGGCAGAACGCACAGCTAAGAGAGCGACCAGGGCGGAGGGAGAAACAGAGAGAGTAAGAGGGGGAGGTAATAGGATAGGAGGGTGAGAGAGAGAGATAGTGAGGAGGCTGATGATATAAATGAGTAGGTAAAGGCTGGCCTCCCTCTCCCTCTCTCTCCCCAGTCATTCTGCTCAGTCCCCGAGTCCCATCTGACACATGGATTCACATCATCTGACTTCCATCCCATCCTCTCTGCTCCCATCCAGGCCCGGCTGTAATAGCAGCATTTGGGCATAAATAGCCTCAACCACAGCCATCTCATTTTGAATAACAATGCAGGCAGATGCATAAGTGTCTAACTGTAGTCCTTGTTTTGGCTTCCCAGCTGGGTAAATGGCGCTGGCATAGCGCTGAGGGCGTTGGGGCGTTCGACTACGGCACCCATTTATTGTTCCTCCTCTCTCTGTGCCATGCTGTAGTGCTTTGGCATGGGATAAATGACTCTCTCCCTCACAAGACTGTTTCCCCCTCCAGCAGATTTCTCCTTCTTAATCAGAAAGCTCATTACAGCACCAGCACATGCAGATTGCCTGTCCTTTATGTCCTGCAGAAATGTGATATGGCCACCTCTGGAAGTCGATGCAATTATCGACAGGGTAGAGAGAGAGAAAAGCATAAAAGACCTAGCCACATCTGCCCCGCCTGCCTCTAACCTCCATCACGTTTTCCAACAGTTGGCTCAACTTAAACATTTACCGATAGATTTGTGCGGCTTCATTTGATTTGTCATTTCGGCCCAGTACAACACAATGAGAAGCATGGACAATCATGAAGACTCGTTGTTCTGTCTCTCTCTCTCTCTCTCTCTCCTGTCCCTAGAGAAGTCATTCCACATTTTAGCCTCATTCTGCTGTGAAATGGCCCATCGTAATGATCCAATATGTAACCCCTTGACCCACATTTCTCTCATTCAGTCCGTTAAGACCTGGTATGGGATGGGTTTGTGATCAAACAGCCCCCATAGGTAGGGATAATGCACCTAATGTACACCATTGTCAGAGCACAATCCCAACAGAAAGCAGGAAAAATAGTCCCAGGAGCGCTGAACAATGAAGTTTTGTGAAAATGACTTTCTAATTGAGGCATATGCCTTGGACATGACAGATAAATTAGCCACTGTCAAGGCATCGAGCGTAAGGGCGTCACTTTCAGCACGGTTGTTTTTGTTGTGTGAGTACGTCAGCTGAATATGCTGTGTTTGTGATTGTGTCTTGTGGCTTTGGAGATGCTTAACTTTTGCCTTCATTCTCCAAACTGGGGAATGTTTTAGGGATTCACACTGGGTACTTTTCTGACATTAACTCAGATGTGGTTTATCCTTATTTTATCCATCGTTGTTCCCAACTAAATTAACTCTGTATACCTTTCCTGCAGTCAAATGACCTAGTGGCCTCATGAGTGGAATGTTATTCATATTTGGACTAATTTCTTAATTCATAAACATTACCTTAAAAAAGTAGCTGAAAATCTGGTGTTTCTATGTGAAACGGTTTGTTATATTTCAGTCTTCTGTGATGTATATGTACACTATGTTCTAATTATTAGAGTATGAACTCGACGGACACTGTGAAAGCTTAAACCAAGTTTATTCTTCCCAGAGGATCGAACAGCTGAATCGACAAAGACATAGTTCCACCCGTGGTAGTATACATATCCCACTTTGGGGGGAGTCTCCTACTTCACTGACCCTCAGCACTGGGGCCCCACAAGGGTGTGTGCTCAGCCCTCTCCTGTACTCCCTTTTCACCCGCGACTGTGTGGCCATGCACGCCTCCAACTCAATCATCAACAACAAAGACACAGCCTACAGGGAGGAGGGGAGGACACTCAGAGTGTGGTGTCAGGAAAACAACCTCTCACTCAACGTCAACAAAACAAAGGAGATGATCGTGGACTTCAGGAAACAGCAGCGGGAGCACCCCCCTATCCACATCGAAGGGACTGCGGTGGAGAAGGTGAAAAGTTTTATATTCCTGGGTGTACACATCACTGACAAACTGAAATGGTCCACACACAGACAGTGTGGTGAAGAAGGAGCAACAGCAAACTTGTACAGATGCAGATCGAGAGCTTCCTGTCGGGCTGAATCTTTGCCTGGTATGGCAACTGCAACGCCCTCAGCCGCAAGGCTCTCCAGAGGGTGGTGCGGTCTGCACAACGCATCACCAGGGGCAAACTACCTGCCCTCCATGACACCTACAGCACCCGATGTCACAGGAAGGCCAAAACGATAATCAAGGACAACAACCACCCAAGCCACTGCCTGTTCACACCACTATCATCCAGATGGCGAGGTCAGTACAGTTGCATCAAAGCCGGGATCGTGAGATTGAGAAACAGCTTCTATCTCAAGGCCATCAGACCGCTAAACAGCAAACACTAACTCAGAGAGGCTGCTGCCCACATGGAGACCCAATCACTGGACACTTTAACAAATGGATCACTAGTCACTTTAAACAATGCCACTTTAATAATGTTTACATATCTTACATTACTCATATCACATGTATTTACTGTATTTTATACCATCTATTGCACCTTGCCTATGCCGCTCGGCCATCGCTCATCCATATATTTATATTTACATATTCTCATTCACCCCTTTAGATTTGTGTGTATTAGGTATTGTTAGCTAACTAGCCATCTATTACTGCACTGTTGGAACTAGAAGCACAAGCATTTTGCAACACTCACATTAACATCTGCTAATCATGTGTATGTGACCAATACAATTTGATTTGATTTTGATTTGATTTAACCATTGCATAGTTATTGCTAGGCAGGGAGCTAAGTGATATGGGCAGCAAACGGTTCCTCCCCTTATCATTACTGCCACGTGACCGTTTTCCCTGCACTCAGCCCCTCTCAAGCTTAAGTATGACTGGCGGCTCTGGCTGCCCCCCCATGTCTCTATTATAACTAATGATTAATCATTTAACTAATGGTTAATAACAGATAAAGCTCAGAAATCCCATCAATATGAAGTGTATTATTGGGGATGCAAACATACAACTGAAAACAATTCAACTCTATATCTGACATCCTACAGGTGTGTGAAGTGTATGCTTTCGTTTCAAGGTAGATTTGTTTAAGACTACAAAGGAACACTCTGTGTGACTCTGATTTAGCCCACTGCAGTAAACATTTAAACAACTGGGAAACAGCAGGTGAGAAATAATGTTCTTACATCATGTTACTATCTGTCCAGTGATCCTGCCGACCAAGGCCAGGTCTGAGGAGCTGCTTTGCGTAGCAGCTAGCATACCATAGAGCGGCGCACAATTAGCCCAGCGTCGGTCGGGTTAGGGGAGGGTTTGGCCAGGGTAGGCTGTCATTGTAAATAGGAATTTGTTCTTAACTGACTTGCCTAGTTAAATAAAGGTTCAATAAAAATAAAAAAATAAATAAAGCTAATGGGGTTTTCTTGGGAGCTTGAACGCAACCCGTGATGTGGTTAGCCCTTGTGGCTGGGACCGCAGTTTGTCCCAGGCTTGTGGCTGTCTAGATCCCTGCTGTTTAATGTTGTTGTTTCCAATCTTCCCTGCGACCTGCCCTGTCTGGAATTTTGAGGAGTAACAGCGTAACCTACGTTGCTACCATGACAAAGACCAAAGCCGGAATACTGTTGAGAACAGTAGTGTCTCTATCACAGGTGAAGAAAATAGCTTCAATTGTTGTGTCCAAATACTGGTGAAGTCAACTAATAAAAGAATGGACGACCTGACCAGAGAGGTCCAGGACCTTAAGAACAGTCTCCGGTTCTTTCAGGGTCAGCTCTATGAGTTTAAAGTCTCCTGCATTCATTTCACATTTCCACAAACTCCAAAGTGTTTCCTTTCAAATGGTATCAAGAATATGCTTGTTTTAGATCCTGAGCTACAGGCATTTCGATGGGTCCAATCCTTAAGACAGGCGAACAGCAAAATGACAGAAATCTGTAAGTCATTGAGAGAGGACATTAGTTCTGTATGTGAATCCATGATAACAATGACGGAGAAATTAGATTATCTCCAGGGACAATAAAGGCGTAAAACATTGTTGACGAAATTGCAGAATCTCTACGAGAGCTGGACGGAGTTTGAGGACAAAGTGAGGGAAATTATCTCGGAGAAACTGAAGATATACCACAAGAAGATTGAGGTGGAGCACGTCCACAGGACAGGAAAACTCGTTGTCCACCCTCTGTCCCAAAAGCCTGGAAGGGATGAGAGAGCCAAGAGGGTTCGTAGTTCAACCCCTCAGCACACACACACACTTACACACACCAACTGATTAATGGACTGCTGAATGCATATATAATATCTTGCTTTGTTTGCTTTTTTCCATATTATGTCTATCTCTGACGAGCTACCCAGGAAATGGCTGAAAATAGCCCATAGTAAAATATGTAGCCTTATAAATATGCTAACTTGCTAACATCAGATAACATTCATATATTAGCCATAATTCATGTGATCATATAGCAGTAGCAGTAGCAATTCAAGGATATAACATTGATAGAAGAGAAAGGAATGCTTATGGGGAAGTTGTTGTTTCATATATTCGTAGTGAAATCCCTGTAATGATTAGAAAATATCTTATGTCAAGTGTTGTGTTTGCAGGTTCACCTGGCACATCTAAAGCATTTTATTTTGGGTGTTGCTATAGGCCGCCAAATGCTAACAGTCAGCATCTAAATAATATGTTTTAAATGCTTGATAGTGTATGTGATGTAAGCAGAGATGTCCACTTTCTTGGGGAACAGAATATTGATTGGTCTTCATCAAGTTGTCTGCTCAAGAGGAAGATTCTCACTGTAACTAGTGCCTGTAATATGGTTCAGTTTATTAATCAACCTACCAGGGTGTTTACAAACATACCAGGAACAAGATCATCCACATGCATCACATTTTTATTAATAATGTAGAACCTTGTTCTAAAGCTGTATCCGTACCCATTGGATGTAGTGATCACAATAAAGTGTCTATATCCAGGAAAGCCAAAGTTCCGAAAGCTGAGCATAAAATAGTGTATAAGAGATCATACAAAATATTTAGCTGTGACTCTTATGTGGATGATGTTAAAAATAGTTGTTGGTCTGATGTGATTCACAAGGATCATCCAGACACTGCACTTGATGAATTTATGAAATTGCTTCTTCCAATGATAAACATGCACCTGTTAAGAAACTGACTTATAGAACTGTTAAGGCTCCATGGATTGATGAGGAATTGAAAAATTGTATGGTTGAAAGAGATGGGGCAAAAGGAGTGGTCTGGCCGACTGACTTACTGCAAATTGAAAAATTATGTGACAAAAAAAAATACAAAAAATGAACTGTATTATGAAGCTAAGATCAATGATATAAGAATGATGGAAAATAAACTGGAGTACTTTCAATTAAATTATGATTGCTTCATTTTTAAAGTGGGCAAACATAGGCAGGCAATGGCAACAACAAACAGTGAGCAATCATACTCATGCATAAAAAACTAATAAGGAAATAAACATTTTTAAAGTTAGTGTGGGAGAAGTGGAAAATCGATAAAGAATGCCAAACATCCTGGCTTTGACAATTTAGATAGAAAGCTACTGAGGATGGTAGCTGACTCTATAGCCACTCCTATCTGTCATATCTGAGCCAAGAGCAGGGGTGGGCAATTCCAGTCCTCAAGGGCCTAATTGGTGTCACAGTTTTGCCAGGGCACCAGCTAACACACCTGACTCCAATAATGACCTAATCATGATCTTCAGTTTAGAATGCAATTTGATTAATCAGCTGTGTTTGCTAGGGATGGAGAAAAAGTGTGACACCAATCAGGCCCCCGAGGCCTGGAATTGCCCACCCAAAGAAAAGTCTTTGTCCTCAGGTCTGGAGGAAAGCCAAAGTCATTCCGCTACCCAAGAGTGTTAAAGCGGCCTTTACTGGTTCTTACAGCAGACCTATCAGCTTGCTGACAGCTCTTAGCAAACTGTTGGAAAAAATGTGTTTGACCAAATATAATGCTATTTCTCTGTAATCAAATTGGCAACAGACTTTCAGCATGCTTATAGAGAAGGGCACACAGCATGTACTACACTGACATAAATCACTGATAATTGGTTGAAAGAAATTGATAATAAGAAGATTGTGGGAGCTGTACTGTTATATTTCAGTGTAACCTTTGATATTATTGACCATAACCTGTTGTTGAGAAAATGTATGTGTTATGGCTTTACAACCTCTGCCACATCGTAGATTCAGAGCTATCTATCCAATAGGACTCAGAGGGTTTTCTTTAATGCAGGCTTCTCTGATGTCAAACATGTAAAGTGTGGTGTACCACAGGTCAGCTCTCTAGGCCCTCTACTCTTTTCTATTTTTACAAATGACCTGCCAATGGCATTAAACAAAGAATGTGTATACACGTATGCTGATGAATCCAGTGTTGTATAATAACTATGTAAGTAAAAGTACTTTTAAGTACTACTTAAGTCAATTTTGGGGTTATTTATACTTTACCTACCTCTTTATATTGTTGACAACTTTTACTTTTACTCCACTACATTCCTAAAGAAAATAATGTATTTTTTTACTCCATACATTTTCCCTGACACCCAAAAGTAGTTGCTACATTTCGAATCAGGACAAGAAAAGGTCAAATTCACACACGTATCAAAAGAACATCCCTGGACATCTACTGCCTCTGATCTGGCAGACTTACTAAACACAAATGCTTAACTTGCAAATAATGTCTGAGTGTTGGAATGTGCCCATGTCTATGCATAAATAAATAAATAAAAGAAAATGGTGCCGTCCGGTTTGCTTAATATAAGGAATTTAAAATTATTTATATTTTTTTACTTTTGATGTTTAAGTTTATTTTATCAATTACATTTACTTTTGATACTTAAGTATATTTAAAACCAAATACTTTTAGACTTTTAGTCAAGTAATATTTTACTTTGTTGACATTCACTTTTACTTGAGTCATCTTCTATTAAGGTATCTTTACTTTTACTCAAGTATGACAATTGGGTACTTTTTCGACCACTGCGCATCAGCAACCACAACTTATGAAGTTACTGAAACTGTAAACAAAGAGTTTCCACCAGTTTTGGAATGGGTGGCCAGTAATAAACTGGCCCTGAACATCTCTAAAACTAAGAGCACTGTGTTTGGTACAAATCATTCCCTACGTTCTAGACCTCAGCTGAATCTGGTAATGAAGGATGTGGCTGTTGAACAAGTTGAGGAGACTAAACGACTTGGTGTGACCTTAGATTGATAACTGTCATGGACAAAACATATAGATTCAATGGTTGTAAAGATGGGGAGAGGTCTGTCCGTAATAAAGAGATGCTCTGCTTTTTGACACCACACTGCACAAAAAAAGTCCTGCAGTCTCTAGTTGTATCTTATCTTGATTATTGTCCAGTCATATTGTCTAGTGCTGCAGAGAAAGACCTAGTTAAGCTGCTGCTGGCCCAGAACAGCACGTGTTGATTTTCATTGTGACTTCTTACACACATTACTAACACACACACTTACCCCACCAGACATGCCACCAGGGGTCTTTTCACAGTCCCCAGTTTCAGAACAAAATCAAGGAAATGTACAGTGTTATACAGAGCCATGAGTGCATGGAACTCCCTTCCATCTTATACAGAGCAAGTGAACAGCAAACCTGGTTTTAAAAAAGCAAATAAGCAACACCTCATGATAAGACAGCACTCCTCCATGTGACCTACTTGTTGTGTGTATGTACATACATGTATGTGTAACGGATAGACGCACACACACACACACACTCGATGATCATGTTTTTAAATGTATGTCAATTTTAAAGTATTTTATCTTTAATGTCTTTTTTGTTACGAGTCGGACCCCAGTAAGACTAGCCGTCGCTAATGGGTATCCTAACAAATAAAAATTAAACATTGCTGATATACTGCATCCTAGTCAAGGCTCATGCTATATAACTACTGCTGTACACCTTCTCTATTCATCTACTGTCCATACTGTCTATGCACACCATTATATATACAGTGGGGCAAAAAAGTATTTAGTCAGCCACCAATTGTGCAAGTTCTCCCACTTAAAAAGATGAGAGAGGCCTGTAATTTTCATCATAGGTACACTTCAACTATGACAGACAAAATGAGAAAAAAAATCCAGAAAATCACATTGTAGGATTTTGAATGAATTTATTTGCAAATTATGGTGGAAAATAAGTATTTTGTCATCTACAAACAAGCAAGATTTCTGGTTCTCACAGACCTGTAACTTCTTCTTTAAGAGGCTCCTCTGTCCTCCACTCGTTACCTGTATTAATGGCACCTGTTTGAACTTGTTATCAGTAAAAAAGACACCTGTCCACAACCTCAAACAGTCACACTCCAAACTCCACTATGGCCAAGACCAAAGAGCTGTCAAAGGACACCAGAAACAAAATTGTAGACCTGCACCAGGCTGGGAAGACTGAATCTGCAATAGGTACGCAGCTTGGTTTGAAGAAATCAACTGTGGGAGAAATTATTAGGAAATGGAAGGCATACAAGACCACTGATAATCTCCCTCGATCTGGGGCTCCACGCAAGATCTCAACCCGTGGGGTCAAAATGATCACAAGAACAGTGAGCAAAAATCCCAGAACCACACGGGGGGACTTAGTGAATGACCTGCAGAGAGCTGGGACCAAAGTAACAAAGCCTACCATCAGTAACATACTACGCCGCCAGGGACTCAAATCCTGCAGTGCCAGACGTGTCCCCCTGCTTAAGCCAGTACATGATATTTCTTAATTTGTTCATTTTAGTTTGGGTGATTTTTGTGTATTGTTTTGTAATGTTAGGTACTACTGCACTGTTGGAGCTAGAAACATAAGCATTTCACTGCACCTGCGATAACATCTGCAAAATATGTGTATGCAACCAATACAATTGTGTATTTGATTTCATGGAAAGTTTTACTATGCTAAAACAAGGATGAGAGGTTCAGAGTGGACCTGCTTTGACCTGTCCCCCCATTCTCTCTTCAACCAGATGGTTATCCACACCGTCTGTAATCCCAACCAAGTTACCAACAGCTGGGCTAGGATCTGAGTGACTACAATGAGTACATAGAGCATTGGAAGAACTTAAAACATACAAAAGATAGCTGGAAGAACTTAAAACATACAAAAGATAGCAGGAAGAACCAATGAAAAGCCTTACGAAGATGAGCCAGACTAGTTGAAAAGATGCAGCTGGTACGGAGGGTGGGTGTATTCACAAGTGACATCAATAAGGGATCATAGCTTTCACCTGGATTCACCTGGACAGTTTATGTCATTGAAACAGCAGGTGATTCATGTTTTGTGTACTCAGTGTATATTATTTAGCTATGAACAGTTCTACACAGTAAGATTTCATGTTGACATTATCATGATTAATAAATATGATTTGCTTTAATTGAAACAGTAGCTTTTGAGCTAGAGGGACATTTCAGCACAGGTCTTCTTTGCCATATATTACTAAAAAAGCTAAACTAATCCCAAATGTGCAATCTGTTAAGGGATTGTCGTCCCCCCCAAAAAATTCCGATTTGTTTCAAAAACATCAGCGTAGCTAAAAACGAACACTGGAACTAGAATGAAATTAGGTGGACTAATCTAACGGAAGGATGGAGGGAGGCATGGAGGAGGGAGAGGGAGGGATGGATGAAGGGGAAGGGGGTAGAGGAAGAGAGAGGGAAGGGAAGGATGGAGGGAGGCATGGAGGAGGGAGAGGGAGGGATGGATGAAGGGGAAGGGGGGTAGAGGAAGAGAGAGTGGAGGAAGAGAGAGGGAAGGGAAGGATGGAGGGAGGCATGGAGGAGGGAGAGGGAGGGATGGATGAAGGGGAAGGGGGGTAGAGGAAGAGAGAGTGGAGGAAGAGAGAGAGGGAAGGGAAGGATGGAGGGAGGCATGGAGGAGGGAGAGGGAGGGATGGATGAAGGGGAAGGGGGTAGAGGAAGAGAGAGTGGAGGAAGAGAGAGAGGGAAGGGAAGGATGGAGGGAGGCATGGAGGAGGGAGAGGGGGGATGGATGGATGAAGGGGAAGGGGGTAGAGGAAGAGAGAGTGGAGGAAGAGAGAGGGAAGGGAAGGATGGAGGGAGGCATGGAGGAGGGAGAGGGAGGGATGGATGAAGGGGAAGGGGGTAGAGGAAGAGAGAGTGGAGGAAGAGAGAGGGAAGGGAAGGATGGAGGGAGGCATGGAGGAGGGAGAGGGGGGATGGATGGATGAAGGGGAAGGGGGTAGAGGAAGAGAGAGTGGAGGAAGAGAGAGGGAAGGGAAGGATGGAGGGAGGCATGGAGGAGGGAGAGGGAGGGATGGAAGGAGGGTGGCAGGAAAGCTGCTCAGTGTAACTCTGAAACTGGATATTTAAAGGACTCTGTCGGAGAGAGGCAGGAGCACATTCCTCCATCATTTCATACCCTCTGGGGAGGTATGGGGTTTGGAAGGTCCCATGCACCACCAGCTCTAACTCCTGTATGAGGGATAAGTCTCTAGATTTACATTGGCCTAATCCCAAATTGACCCCTAGACTCTACGCCCTAGATTTGAAAGGATTTCACAGGTGTAGGCAATGCTAATATCTCCAATTGCTTACTGATGGGCTAGGTGTAAGTTTCACCATGTTGCTTTACACTTGTAAAATCCTCTCAAATCCCCACAAATGCATAGGGCATAGGGTCTAGGGGTTGATTTGGGATTGGACCCTGTACTGTAGCAGAGGAGGGTGATAGTGTGGTTATGGGATCACGTGATTGTCTATTTAGATGTGACTTTTGACATGATTGACAACACCCTGCTCCTTCGACTGACTTGTTTTAAGTGGTGACAAACAGTGCCTTATTAGACTATTGATTTACTATATGATTGTAAATATTATAATTTGAAATTATTGCAAATTAGTTTAGGAGTTTCTCCAAACAGTTTTTGACATCTTCCAGACAAATTCCAGATTGATGAATCACAATTGAAGAGTTTAAAAAATGTTGAAACATTCTTTAAACTCTTCAACTGTAACATCTTATGTTTCACGGAATCGTGGCTGAATGATGACATAGATATTCAGCTGGCAGGATATACGCTGCACCGGCAAGATAGAACAGCACACCCCAGTAAGACGAGGGGGTTGGTCTGTGCATATTTGTAAACAACAGCTGGTGCACGAAATCTAAGGAAGTCTCTATATTTTGCACGCCTGAAGTAGAGTATCTTGTGATAAAATACAGACCACACTATTTGTCTAGAGAGTTTTCAGATATACTTTTCGTGTCAGTTTATTTACCACCACAGACGGATGCTGGCACTAAGACCGCACTCAGTCAGCTGTATAAGAAAATAAGCAAACAGGAAAACGCTCACCCAGAGGCGGCGCTCCTAGTGGCCGGAGACTTTAATGCAGGGAAACTTAAATCAGTTCTACCAAATTTCCATCAACATGTTAAATGTGTAACCCGAAGTAAAACAACTCTAGATCACCTGTACTCCACACACAGAGATGCATACAAAGCTCTCACTCGCCCTCCATTTGGTAAATCTGACCACAATTCTATCCTCCTGATTCCTGCTCACAAGCAAAAATTTATGCAGGAAGCACCAGTGACTCTGTCTATAAAAGCATGGTCAGATGAAGCAGATGCTAAACTACAGGACAGTTTTGCTTTCACAGATTGGAGCATGTTCCGGGGTTCTTTCGATTACATTGAGGAGTACACCACGTCAGGCTTTATCAATAAGTGCATTGAGGACGTCGTCCCCACAGTGACTGTACGTACATACCCCAACCAGAAGCCATGGATTACAGGCAACATTCGCACTGAGCTAAAGGGTAGAGCTGCCGCTTTCAAAGTGCAGGACTCTAACCCGGAAGCTTATAAGAAATCCTGCTATGCCCTCCGACGAACCATCAGGCAGGCAAAGCGTCAATACAGGGCTAAGATTGAATCGTACTACACCGGCTCCGATGCTCATCTTATGAGGCAGGGCTTGCAAACTATTACAGACTACAAAGGGAAGCACAGCCGCGAGCCTCCCAGTGACACGAGCCTACCAGATTAGCTAAATCACTTCTATGCTTGCTTTGAGGCAAGCAACACTGAGGCATGCATGAGAGCATCAGTTGTTCCGGACGACTGTGTGATCATGCTCTCCATAGCCTACGTGAGTAAGACCTTTAAACAGGTCAAAATTCACAAGGCTGCGGGGCCAGATCGATTACCAGGACGTGTGCTCAGGGCATGTGCTGACCAACTGCAGGTGTCTTCACTGACATTTTCAACATGTCCCTGATTGAGTCTGTAATACCAACATGTTTCAAGCAGACCGCCATAGTCCCTCTGCCCAAGAACAATAAGGTAACCTGCCTAAATGTCCGTAGCCATGAAGTGCTTGGAATGGCTGGTAATGGCTCACATCAACACCATTTTCCCAGAAACACTAGACCCACTCCAATTTGCATACCGCCCAAAAAGATCCACAGATGATGCAATCTCTATTGCACTCCACACAGCCCTTTCCCACCTGGACAAAAGGAACACCTACTTGAGAATGCTATTCATTGACTACAGCTCTGCGTTCAACACCATAGTACCCTCAAAGCTCATCACTAAGCTAAGGATCCTGGGACTAAACACCTCCCTCTGCAACTGGATCCTGGACTTCCTGACGGGCCGCCCCCAGGTGGTAGGTAACAACACACCTGCCACACTGATCCTCAACACTGGAGCCTCTCAGGGGTGCGTGCTCAGTCCCCTCCTGTACTCCCTGTTCACCCATGACTGCATGGCCAGGCACGACTCCAATACCATCTTTAAGTTTGCAGACGACACATCAGTATCCCTGATCACCAACAACGACGTGGCAGCCTACAGGGAGGAAGTCAGAGACCTGGCCTGGTGGTGCCAGAATAACAACCTATCCCTCAACGTAACCATGAATGTGGACTACAGGAAAAGGAGGACTGAGCACGCTCCCATTCTCATTGACAGGGCTGTAGTGGAGCAGGTTGAGAGCTTCAAGTTCCTTGGTGTCCACATCACCAGCAAACTAGAATGGTCCAAACACACCAAGATAGTCATGAAGAGGGCACGACAAAGCCTACTTCCCCTCAGGAAACTAAAAAGATTTGGCATGGGTCCACAAATCCTCAAAAGGTTCTGCAGCTGCAACATCGAGAGCATCCTGGCTGGTTGCATCACTGCCTAGTACGGCAACTGCTTAGCCTCCAACCGCAAGGCACTACAGAGAGTAGTGCGTACGGCCCAGTACATTACTGGGGCTAAGTTGCCTGCTATCCAGGACCTCTACACCAGGCGGTGTCAGAGGAAGGCCCTAAAAATTGTCAAAGACCCCAGCCACAACAGTCATACACTGTTCTCTCTACTACCGCATGGCAAGGGATATCGGAGAGCCAAGTCTAAGACCAATAGGGTTCTCAACAGTTTTTACCCCCAAGCCATAAGACTCCTGAACAGGTAATCAAATGGCTACCCGGACTATTTGCATTGTGTGCTGCTGCTACTCTCTGTTTATCATATATGCAAAGTCACTTTCACTATACATTCATGTACATACTACCTCAAATAGCACGAATAACCAACCCCTCTTTAACGCTACTGCTACTCTCTGTTTATCATACACGCATAGTCACTTTAACCATACCTACATGTACATACTACCTCAATCAGCCTGACTAACCGGTGCCTGTATATAGCCTCGCTACTGTTATAGCATCGCTACTGTTATAGCGTTGCTACTGTATATAGTCTCGCTACTGTTATAGTGTCGCTACTGTATATAGTCTCGCAACTGTTATAGCTTCGCTACTGTATATAGTCTCGCTACTGTTATAGCGTCGCTACTGTTATTGCGTCGCTACTGTATATAGCCTCGCTACTGTTATAGCATCGCTACTGTTATAGCGTCGCTACTGTATATAGGCTCGCTACTGTTATAGCGTCGCTACTGTTATAGCGTCGCTACTGTATATAGCCTCGCTACTGTATATAGCCTCGCTACTGTTATAGCATCGCTACTGTTATAGCATCGCTACTGTATATAGCCTCGCTACTGTTATAGCATCACTACTGTATATAGCCTCGCTACTGTTATAGCATCGCTACTGTTATAGCGTCGCTACTGTATATAGCCTCGCTACTGTTATATTATCGTTAGTGTTATAGCGTCGCTACTGTATATAGCCTCGCTACTGTTATAGCGTTGCTACTGTTATAGCGTCGCTACTGTATATAGCCTCACTACTGTTATAGCATCGCTACTGTTATAGCGTCGCTACTGTTATAGCGTCGCTACTGTATATAGCCTCACTACTGTTATAGCATCGCTACTGTTATAGCGTCGCTACTGTATATAGCCTCACTAATGTTATAGCCTCACTACTGTTATAACCTCACTACTGTTATAGCATCACTACTGTTATACCCTCGCTACTGTATATAGCCTCACTACTGTTATAGCATCACTACTGTATATAGTCTCGCTACTGTTATAGCCTCACTACTGTTATAGCATCACTACTGTTATAGCCTCACTACTGTTATAGCATCACTACTGTTATAGCCTCACTACTGTTATAGCCTCACTACTGTTATAGCATCACTACTGTTATAGCCTCGCTACTGTATATAGCCTCACTACTGTTATAGCCTCACTACTGTTATAGCCTCGCTACTGTTATAGCATCACTACTGTATATAGTCTCACTACTGTTATAGCATCACTACTGTATATAGTCTCACTACTGTATATAGCCTCACTACTGTTATAGCATCACTACTGTATATAGCCTCACTACTGTATATAGCCTCACTAATGTTATAGCATCACTACTGTAAATAGTCTCGCTACTGTTATTTCCCACTGTCTTTTTTTACAGATTTTTTAATTTCTTTACTTATCTATTGTTCACCTAATACCGGGCTTTACTTAAAAATTGCGCTGTTGGTTAGAGCCTGCAAGTAAGCATTTCACTGTAAGGTCTGTTGTAAGTAAGCATTTTCACCTGTTGTTTACGGCGGACGTGACAAATACACTTTGATTTGGAATTAAATGGCAAAGTGTAAAATCTTCTGTCAAAATGTTCAGTAGCTGGCTCGTTCAACCAAATAGGTGCCGTTTCATTAGGGCAACTTGGTGAAGAAAAAAGGTTTTATTTCACCTAATTTTAACTCAGCGTTCCACAGCAAAATATAAGAAAATTTACAAAAAAAGTAGATCTAGCTCACCTGATTTTACACTATTATTTGAATATTAGATGTTCAGTGTTAATTTTTATATATATATTTTTAAGGTTTTACCATGTTAAAATGAGAGTTCAGTACACGTTACTGTGTTCACCTTAAAATGAGGGAAATGTTGTTGTTTTTTTACCTTAAAGAGCGAATGTCCCGAAATAGCAGCTTCTCATTTTGAAAATGGCCTATTTCAATGACTTAAAAACTTCAAACCAACTATAAATTGTTGAAATTCTTGTACAAATATTGAAAGCATTTAATGAGACAACTAAAAGAAGTGAAACATGAAAATATTGTCCCATTTATATTGTGTAATTTATTGACTGTCCCTAACTATTCCTTGGAGGTACGCTATCTGAAGTCAAGCCAACTTTGCCATTGTCGCACACTAGCCAGCTGAAGCTAGTTGGCGAAATGATTTCCACATCCACATCAAACAACACCCCGAAACGAATCTTCAGAAATGACTTGTCAAAGCAATAAAATAACTGTGGCTTTACAATGATGGAAGTCTTTATATAAAAAATCTGATTGAATTTGCCATGTGGTGTATATTAAAGGGCACTTCATATAAACTGGCTTTTAAAATGCAATAATCGTGCACAAAAAGGCTCTCATTTTGTGGAACGACCCAGCTATCATTGTCAAGGGCAGGAAGGAAGGCCCTGTCAGCCAAGTTATTAACAGACTAGAAGCAGATGACGTTTGAAAGCACAGAGGGGGAGAAGAGACCCCACGACCCATAAAATCAATCTCGCCTGACAACGGGAGAGGAAATGTTGCGCCTAGCGTCACCGTGCTTAGATCACTATCTGGAGAGAGGAGTGGGCTCTTTCTACAGTGCTGATCGATACTGATCTATAAAAAACGAGCAGTCAAATGCACTTACACGCTCTATCAATAGGAAAACATTACAGGCAGGTGGAAGGAAGGCATTTTCACAGGGTTCAAAAATAAGGCATTTTTGTATGTATTGTGGGATTTTCTAGGTCTGTGTGTTGGGTTCTAAGCTGACGCATTTTTTAAAACTGGTACCGGTTACCTTCAGATGAGTCCCGCGACACTTGCTACAAACGGTGAAGACCATCGTGTTCGTGAGTATCTCCCCTTTCCACAGTGGTGGCACATTAGTTTGTTGCCCAAACGGTTCGGATGCTACAAACTGAAGTTGGCACATCGACGGTTACAACTTCCGACGAGTACCCTGACACTTGTTGCATCGTAGAGCAAAATGGAGCCCACCATTGTGTTCGTGAGAGTCTCCCTTTCCATGGAGGGGTCATAGTAGTTTGAAGATCAAACCGTTCGGACGCTACAGGTGTTTTCGTGACAATGCCAATTTTCGGGATGTCTCATTGTCTTACAAACACGGCTCTAGCTTTGGATCCTTTCACCGCAGATGCAGAAGTGTGACATCGGCGAATGCAATGGATTGAGACACATCCAATTCAAATAGCCTTTCATAACAGATCTGCCGCTTCTTAGACTTGCTTTCAATGAGAATGACAGATCTAAAACTTATATTTTTATTTTGGTCGGGTTGCCCAAAAAGTTGCTTATTGACGATAAACTTTCCTTCCCAAACATATGTGTGATCCTCAATCTTTTGAACACACCAGATCAACGAGTCCTTTTTTTCCCAGATGATCACCTGCTGATGCCACGGCTCAGTGTGACTCTGGCATATGGAATCCATTCTAGGAACATCGTCATTCCTTCTCCAGACCTCACCCCTCACCTCTAGTCAAATCTCAACCATTTATTAATCCTGTCAGTTGTCACCCCTTCATTAATCCTGTCAGGTGTCACCCCTAATATGGGTTCTGTACTGAGAGGTTTTCTACCATGCTGACCCCTCCCCTCTCAGTCCTCTGCAGTAATAATGTAGATGTGGCCTAGTTGAGTTGGTTTGCTGTTGCTATGTTGCATTACATGCCGACTACACCAGCCACACATGGGCGTCCGCATGCACCATCGCACACACATGTTGATTTGGTCCATCCACACCAGACTCAATCATTAAAATAACAAAACCAACTGTGAACGAACTGTATTAATTTGGGGGCTTGTCGAAACACAAATGAAACCTTCATGGACATTTAGCTATCTTGCTCTTGTTATCTTATTTGTCCTAGGAGATGAACATAGGGCTGTTATTTTACCTGAATGCATATTGTCATTTTGCTAGCTGGATCTTTGTAGACTCAAAACATGTCATCTCCGACTATTAACACTAAAAAAGCTGGGCACCTGAACAATCCTGTTCTGAAGCAATGCCTTCTAACAGTCTAATGAATAGATTTCATATATGCTATTGCTAAATATTTTGTGCTTACTATATGAGGTGCTTAGGTAACACTAGAATATGAAAAAAGCATTTTCATTAGTTCTGAAAGGAAACACCACGTGTACGCTTAACCATTTATCCATTTAGGAGCTCTGCTCCTTCAGGGTAGCTCACCGCCAAAGCCAAGCGTCACATGACAATGATAAAGTAGCTACAGGTAGTGAGCCCAATATGCTATACCAAATCCTCTGAAGGAAGAAACACAGAACCCAGACAGGTGGAGGCTGGGGTGGTGGCAGATGTGTGTTCAGAATATTTGAATGGGGTGGCCAAGGTGAGGCACATACCCAGTTTAGCGGGGCCATGACATTTTTCACCTTAATCGATGCAGGGTGGATTTTTTCAACATAATTATGATTTATTTTGATTTATTTATTTTACCTTCATTTAACCAGGTAGGCCAGTTGAGAACAAGTTCTCATTTACAACTGCGACCTGGCCAAGATAAAGCAAAGCAGTGGGACATAAACAACAACACAGAGTTACACATAAACAAACGTACAGCCAATAATACAACAGAAAAATCTATGTACAGTGTGTGCAAATGTAGAAGATTAGGGAGGTAAGGCAATAAATAGGCCATAGAGGCGGAATAATGACAATTTAGCATTAACACTGGACTGATAGATTTGCAGATGATGATGTGCAAGTAGAGATACTGGAGTGCAAAATAGCAAAAAGATTAATAACAATATGGGGATGAGGTAGTTGGGTGTGCTATATACAGATTGGCTGTGTACAGGTACAGTGATCGGTAAGCTGATCTGACAGCTGATGCTTAAAGTTAGAGAGGGAGATATAAGTCTCCAGCTTCAGTGATTTTTGCAAATCGTTCCAGTCATTGTCAGCAGAGAACTGGAAGGAAAGGTGGCCAAGGAGGTGTTGGCTTTGGGGATGACCAGTGAAGTATACCTGCTGGAGTGCATGCTACGGGTGGGTGTTGCTGTGGTGACCAGTGAGCTGAGATAAGGCGGGGCTTTACCTAGCAAAGACTTATAGATGACCTGGATCCAGTGGGTTTGGTGACGAATATGTAGTGAAGGCCAGACAACGAGAGCATACAGGTCACAGTGGTGGGTAGTATATGGGGCTTTAGTGAAAAAACAGATGGCACTGTGATAGACTACATCTAGTATGCTGAGTAGAGTGTTGGAGGCTATTTTGTAAATGACATCGCCAAAGTGAAGGATTGGTAGGATAGTTCGTTTTACGAGGGTATGTTTGGCAGCGTGAGTGAACAAGGCTTTGCTGCGAAATAGGATATTTAATCTAGATTTAAGATCTAGATGTCATTTTTGATTGGAGATGCTTAATGTGTGTCTTTACAGTCTAACCAGACACCTAGGTATTTGTTGTTGTCCACAAGTCAGAACTGTCCAGAGTAGTGATGCTAGTCGGGCGGGCGAGTGCGGGCAGCAATCAGTTGAAGAGCATGCATTTAGTTTTACTAGCATTTGAAAGCAGTTGGAGGCCATGGAAGGGGAGTTGTATGGCATTGAAGCTCATTTGGAGGTTTGTTAATACAGTGTCCAAAGAAAGGACAGAAGTATACAGAATGGTGTCGTCTGCGTAGAGTTGGATCAGAGAATCACCAGCAGCAAGAACGACATCATTGATATATACAGAGAAAAGAGTCAGCCCGAGAATTAAACCCTGTGGCAGCCCCATAGAGACTGCCAGAGGTCCGGACAACAGGCCCTCCGATTTGACACACTGAACTCTATCTGAGAAGTAGTTGGTGAACCAGGCGAGGCAGTCATTTGAGAAACCAGGGCTATTGAGTCTGCCGATAAGAATTCGATGATTGACAGAGTCAAAAGCCTTGGCCAGGCCGATGAAGACGGCTGCACAGTACTGTCTTTTATCGATGGCGGTTATGATATCATTTAAGACCTTGAACCAGCCCGGAAAGCAGACTGCATAGTGGAAAACGTTCGGTGGGATTCCAAATGGTCGGTGATCTGTTTGTTAATTTGGATATGAGAGGTTGAACAGGCTAGTAATAGGGTTTTGCAACAATTTCGGCGGATCATTTTATAAAGAGAGGGTTCAGATTGTCCAGCCCAGCTGATTTGTAAGGATCCAGGTTTTGCAGCTCTTTCAGAATATCAGCTGTTGTGGATTTGGGTGAAGGAGAAGCGCGGGGGGGAGGGGTGGCTTGGAAAAGTTGCTGCAGGGGGTTCCGAGCTGTTGGCCAGGGGTAGCCAGGTGGAAAGCATGGCCAGCCGTAGAAAATGCTTATTGAAATGATCAATTTTCGTAGATTTATCGGTGGTGACAGTGTTTCCTAGCCTCAGTGCAGTGGGCAGCTTGGAGGAGGTGCTCTTACTCACTTTACAGTGTCCCAAAACTTTTTGGAATTAGTGCTACAGGATGCACATTTCTGTTTGAGAAAGCTAGCCTTAGCTTTCCTAACTGACTGTGTATATTGGTTCCTGACTTCCCTGAAAAGTTGTATATCACGGGGTCTATTCGATGATAATGCAGAACGCCCCAGGATGTTTTTGTGCTGGTCAAGTCTGGGGTTAACCAAGGGCTATATCTGTTCTTAGTTCTACATTTTTTGAATGGGGCATGCTTATTTAAGATGGTGAGGGAAGCACTTTTAAAGAGAAACCAGGAATTCTCTACTGATGGGATGAGGTCAATATCCTTCCAGGATACCCGGGCCAGGTCGATTAGAAAGGCCTGCTCGCTGAAGAGTTTTATGGAGCGTTTGACAGTGATGAGGGTTGGTTGTTTGACCGCAGACCCATTACGGACACAGGCAATGAGGCAGTGATCGCTGAGATCCTGGTTGAAGACAGCAGAGGTGTATTTAGAGGGCAAGTTGGTCAGGATGATATCTAAGAGGGTGACCATGGTTTAGGGTTGTACTTGGTAGGTTCCTTGATAATATGTGTGCGATTGAGTGCATCTACCTTAGATTGTAGGAAGGCCGGGGTGTTAAGCATATCCCAGTTTAGGTCTAACAGATGGGGGCTGAGGGGGGACTATAACGAGTGGCAACGGTGAGAGACTTGTTTCTGGAAAGGTGGATTTTTAAAAGTAGAAGCTCTAATTGTTTGGGCACAGACCTGGATAGTATGACAGAACTCTGCAGGCTATCGCTGCAGTAGATTGCCACTCCGCCCCCTTTGGAAGTCCTATCTTGTCGGTTAAACACATAAAATGCTTTAACTTAGGTTTGATCAAATAAATCATAAATTAATTCTAAAAGGCTTCTTACAGTGTTTGTATTCAAGGTCAGGTTTTTGTATACATACAGTACAGCAATAAATGAACTTGAAAGTACCATCCAAAGTGTGAATTATACAGTGACATTCAAGGTCTCCATTTTTTTACGGGACTGTCAGTGAAAAAAATAAACAATGTAAAAAAATAAACAAAAATATTTTACTGTACCAATGTATTACCTCTTCATTTGTCATGAACACAACCAGTCATGATGTTTCCATCTGATTGTCAAATAAATCACTTTAAAAGTAATTGAATAGGTTACCTGTGAACGTTCGTCTACTCGAAAATAAGATCAGCATCCGAACAGTGCATTTTGCACCCGCCATTGGAATGGAATGGGACATCTATTACAAACACAGCGTATTGATATTCAGCCTACAAAGTGGTGTGTATTAATGAATACAAAGGGAAGCCCCATGTACACCCCATGTAAGTAGAGTGTGAATCCAATTGGTGCACTACCCAGTGATGTGATTAGCTGATGCCACCGCACTCGTGTTTCCCTTCTGAACTGGCTTCGCTTTATTTAGCTATTTATAGGCTATATGTAAAAACCAAAAACCACAAAACATCATAATTCAAGTGTTATACACCATCGCAAAGAAATGTATTATTATTTTACTAATACATTGTATTTCAAAAGAACAGAATAGCATATTTGAAGTGTTATTTTGTTACTGTACTTCGTAGCCTATGGCCATGCTGCCATGTTGAATGGATAAGTGGCTGTCTTTTTTTTTTAAAGAACCCGTGTGCTAATTTTAAGAGTTATTTGGTTAATGTTTGTGTTTTAGAAGCTTTAGAACCTGTTGTCTTGCTTTTTTTTCTTACTCTCTTCATTCACAAGGCAATTGACAATATTTGGCAACCATCAGATGACTGTCAATTGAATCTGGTCTTTACAATCTATTATTATAGGCCTATGTGTGAAATTAGTTTCAACATACAGTGGTTAAGGTGTAGTTCCGATGTGCCGTTGTCAGATGGGTAATTATCAGATGGCAGCCAACTTGTCGGGTGAAGGAAGATCAAGGGGGGGGGGGGGATGTAATCTTCCTAAACCTGCTTATAATACAAACTCTGGTTGTGATATTGAAATTCTAACAACGACAGTGTGTTGAATAGACTTATTTAGGAAAGTCAAGGACGGGGGTACATGACTATAACCAAGTTCTATTTTAGCGCCTGGCTACCCTGGGTGTTAGGGCCAAGGTCACAGGTTCTGAAAAGCATCTTGTACCATGAATCCTTTATGACTAAATTGCAGAGAAATACTATCAAAGAGCAATGACTAGAGCTCAGCCAAGTGAGAAGGAAGGGCATGGTGGTTTTCTCCTTTTTCTTCGATGTCGTCCCTCCCCCTTTCCAGCTCTGATGAGCAATTCATGCCCTATGAGCAATTGTACATCTATATTCAAATGTGAAGAGACAGCATAGCGATGCACCACTACTAGCAAGGTTACATAAAACACAGCATAGACGAAGAGCAATGCAGCTACAATTTGTTACCAACCGACGTGCCACCATTTCCCAGGCATACCCATTTCCAAGCCAGTATAAAGAAAAACGTTTTCTTCCTCTCCCTTTGTCTTTGCTGTGTCTCCTCGTTGCGAGCTGTCATGAGCGTAGACAAACAGTGAGACATTGGAGGCAAATGACTAACCATGGGAGACGGACAGGGACAGACCAGCTTTATTGTTTTTCAAATGAACAGGACAGACAATTAAGAGGATGCGTTTTGTTGGGCGGACAGCTAGAGAAAACAGACAGTGGCCATCAGACAGACAGTCCTTGTCCGTCCCTCTCCTTCAGTCTCAGCCACCATGGAGGAGACAGTGGAGGGGTGTGGCAGACAGTGGATGTAGCTGGTGACTCACGGGGACTGTTCAGAGGTGTAGCAGTTGTGTCTCTGTGGTGTTTAAGGCAGACAGGTGAGGGTTGATTACGATTTGGAACAGGCGATGGGTCAAGTGGCTGGGAGGCTGTTGGGGAACGTGCTGAAGGAGACTGGCAATGTGCAGAACGAGAGAAATGGAGGCTCTCATCTGTTGTCTCTGACATCACTTCTCCTCATTCAACCTCCCAGTCATTCATAAAGAAGAGCTTCTCCGTGCATCCTGAACAGACAGACTAAATCAGATCTCATTAATGGTTTGTAATGAATGAGTCAGTGAAGGAGAGTCTTGAGAAAGCAGCAGAACTTGATATCTCTCTCTGCATCCTCTCTTCTTAGACTGGATGAGCTAGACATAAACAGCATCAGGGTAGGTAGTCACTAGTCCTTTCATTCCTATCTCTATGGCAATATTCTCCTTTACACACACAATTTGCATGATGCATCATTTTGCGGTGCAGCACATAAGAATATTAATCCAAACACTGTCAATACGAAAAAGACTAGCTGCATGAAATGAAAAGTGGAATGTAGCCTGAAAATAGAAAATTGTTTAGATGAAATCATCAAAGAACAGGGTCTATTTAGTTTAGTGAATGTTGTACATGAAGCATTCTTCATACAATCCTGGTACAGTACTGTGAGCACTGGTTCACAATGGCTTTGGCCTGGACGTAATTTTACCCTTTCAATGCAACTCAGAATTTCTGGGCCATGATTACTGGGCATCACACGCAATATTCAATAGTCCTACATTAGCTACCATTTACCAAGGTTTTCCCTTTTGTCCCATTCTTTATCTGCCTTTCCCTGCCTCTCTGTTGGACACAAACAGTCCTCTAACCATTGTCTATCCTGACAAGGATACACAGCAGTGAGAGAGTGGGTCACAGGGAGCCACAGAACAGAGAGAGGGAAAACAAGTGCAGTGACACAAACACAAAGAGTGAGCCTAGAGGTAACCAGGGTTTAATGGTGTGCCCCTGACGAGCCGGAGAAAATAACAACCATAACAGGCAGTTAAGTGACTCCTTCTCCCTCCCTATAGTAGCTCCTTGGGCCCCGGGCAGGAAGGCCAGAGACAGACAGACAGACAGACAGGCAGAGATAGAAAGAGAGAGAGCAGTGAAAGGGTCTGGGTCTTGTGTAGTGTGTGTGTTGTTCAGAGGACAACTTCTGGCCTCAGGGCCTTGGCTTTTACTCCACCAGGTGAAGTGACCTGAAGAACATCAGGAAAAAATATATAACACAGAGTGAGAGAGAGAGAGAGAGAGAGAGAGAGAGAGAAGAAAAGAGCATCCAGGAGCCAGTCAGTGTGTAAGGAGGCTGTGATGGCTCCTGTCTGATAGAGAGGCCAGGGGGGAGAGCGTAAAGAGGTATTGTGGTCTCTACAGACCTGCTTTCAGACACATGTAGGCTATGTATGACAGGACCTCAGATGATGTATGACAAACCTCCAATGACCCACAAAGCGATATGTTTGACATGCCAGCCCAATATGTAGTTTTCTTTAGCTAGCCCCATGTGGGAGAACGATATGTAATAAATGACGGACTAGGGTCTGTATGCTTTTAAAAAATATTAATTTTTATTTATTTAACTAGGCAAGTCAGTTAAAGAACAAATTCTCATTTACAATGATGGCCTACTGTCACGTTCGTCATAATGAGTAGACCAAGGCGCAGCGTGCGTAGAGTTCCACATAATTTTAATAAACCGAAACTCACTGAACAAAACAACAAACACCCAACCAAACGAAACGTGACGCTACTGTTGTGCAACTAAATGTAGACAAGATCCCACGAATAACCATGGGGAAATGGCTACCTAAATATGATCCCCCAATCAGAGACAACGATAAACAGCTGCCTCTGATTGGGAACCATATCAGGCCACCATAGAAATACAAAACACCTAGATGACCCACCCAAGTCACTATCACGCCCCAACCAACACAGAGAATAAACAGCTTACTATGGTCCAGGCGTGACACCTACCAAAAGGCAAAAGTCCTCCTGCGAGGACGGGGGCCTGGGATTAAAATAAATAAATAAATACAATATAAATATAGGACAAAACACACATCACAGCAAGAGAGACACAACACAACATAAAGAGAGACCTAAAGACAACAACATAGCAAGGTAGCAACCCATGGTAACAACACAACATGGTAGCAGCACAAAACATGGTACAAACATTATTGGGCACAGTCAACAGCACAAAGGTCAAGAAGGAAAAGACAACAATCAACACAAAGTAGCCACACCTGTCAGTAAGTGTCCATGATTGAGTCTTTGAATGATAAATCTGTCCAGTTTGAGTGTTTGTTGCTGCTCGTTCCAGTCGCATAGCGTTATAATATTACTAAAAATATTAATATTATGAAATCACAAGTGCAATATCGCAAAACACAGCTTAGCCTTTTGTTAATCCACCCGTCGTCTCAGATTTAGAAATGATACTTTACAGCGAAAGCAATCCAAGCGTTTGTGTAAGTTTATCGATCGCATGACAAAACATTAAGTACACTTAGCATCAGGTAGCTTGGTCACGAAAATCAGAAAAGCAATCAAATTAATTGTTTACCTTTGATGATCTTCGGATGTTTTCACTCGCGAGACACCCAGTTACACAACAAATGTTCTTTTTGTTCCATAAAGATTATTTTTATATCCAAAATACCGTTTGTTTGGCGCGTTATGTTCAGAAATCCACAGGAAAGAGTGGTCACGACAACGCAGACAAACTCCAAATAATATCCGTAATGTCCACAGAAACATGTCAAACGTGTTTTATAATCAATCCTCAGGTTGTTTTTAAAATATATAATCGATAATATATCAACTACAAATGTCTTTCACAGTAGGAGAGGGAAAAACAATAGCTGTCCAAATTATGTTGCGCGAGCAAAACTCGTGATCAAAATATAAGCCTGAAACTATGTCTGAAGACTGTTGACACCTTGAGGAAGCGATAGGAAAAGCAATCTGGTTGATATCCCTTTAAATGGAGCAATGGGAGGCTATGGAACATGGAGTTTTCAAAATAGAAGCCACTTCCTGGTTTGATTTTGCTCAGGGTTTCGCCTGCAATATCAGTTCTGTTATACTCACAGACAATATTTTGACAGTTTTGGAAACTTTAGAGTGTTTTCTATTCCAATCTGTAAATTATATGCATATTCTAGTATCTGGTCCGGAGAAATAGGCCGTTTACTGTGGGAACGTTATTTTTCCAAACATAAAAATAGTTCCCCCTAGCTTCAAGAGGTTTTAAGGAGCATTGGTGGTAATGGTAAAGAACATCTAGCCGCTCGAGTGCTATAGTGGAGTCTGATATCAAATATGCTTTCTGTGACATGTATCGTGTGTGTGTGTGTGTGTGTGTGTGTGTGTGTGTGTGTGTGTGTGTGTGTGTGTGTGTGTGTAGCCTACATGTAGCAATGGCTTGGCTTACTTTAATTACTACAGTCTCCTCTCTGTGCACTCTGTGTGTGGTGATGAGTGGCCGAGTGTGACAGACACAGCTGTGAGGAGCGTGTCATTGGGTGTCTGGGACTGGGGGGAGAGAAGTGAGGGGGGAGGCCCTGTTGGACCCACTTTTCTACCCTAATCTGACTCAATCGCACTCTCTCTCGCTCTCTCTCACCCTCTCTCTTTCCCTCCCCCGCTATCCTTCTCTCTCTCCCTCCCTCAAGCTCTCCTCTCCTCTCCACTCTGATTAATGAGTGTCGTCAGGTACCGTCCGTTGCCACTCAAGCCAATTAAGACATGAAACATTTCCGCATGGCTTCCTTCTCTTAAACAAACAGCAGGACCTCAGGGTTAATCCGCTCTCTCTCTCTCTTTTTCTCTCTCTGTCGCTTTCTCTGGGTGATGAGTTGACTCCCCGGTCCAATCAGAACCTTGGTTGGTGGCCCTGTGGGAGGTGTCATGTTGTGTCCGAGGACAGGGACAGTATGTGTAGTGTTACAGAGTACAAGAAGGTGACTGACCGGCTCTGATAGCCTCCGTGTGGTGGAACCCAGCAGCACTACAAATGGAACAATCAGCACTGAATGCCAGAGTGTTGTACACCTGAAGTCCAGGGAGCCTGACCTCCATTAAGAGGCTCTTCTCTCAAGAAGTTATGTAAAGATATCCACACTAGGATACCACTTAGATTGAAGCAATGTAATGAGCATGCATTCTACGTGGTATGGTACTGTGGGTAGTGGAACATAGCCTCATCAGTAACACCATCATTAGGTTTGATGACGACACAACGGTGGTAGGCCTGATCACTGATGACGATGAGACAGCCTATAGGGAGGACGTCAGAGACCTGGCAGGGTGGTGCCAAGACAACAACCTCTCCCTCAACGTCAGCAAGACTAAGGAGCTGATCGTGGACTACAGGAAACGGAGGGCCGAGCACGCCCCCATTCACATCGGAATGGGTCGAGAGCTTCAAGTTTCTTGGTGTCTACATCACCAAGGATCTATCATGATCCGACTCGGTACTGGTACCTTGTGTATATGAATCTTTCTACAAAATAGGGTACCAGTGAGAATTCCCTACACTGGACAACACGTTACAGCTGTTAATAAGGCCTAAAAAAAATATTATTCTTAAAGTGGTGATGGCCTACTTTTTTAAAACACTTTTTAAATGTTTTTTGGGGGGGAGGGGATCCTTTATAAGGTCCTACAGTGGTTTGTCCTTTAAAAGTTGCAGCGTACTGCAGGATGCCGCAGAATTCATACAATAGGCCATAAGTATACAGCAGAACGCTGATTGTCCTCACTTTGGTTATGCTGTAATAACATACTGTAGCACCAGGATCTCTATTCATTTAAGTGAGCAGATTAGGGCTTTCAGGAGGAACGGAAAATCCACTGGAGACATTTCAAAAATACTGGGAGACTTGGGGATTTTTGGTCACGGACAGTGCTATTCGCAAACACTATCATCAGATGCCTGTGCTAACGATTGTGTACTGAGGAGTAAATAATCAAGAGATATGCTAGACCCTATGGCAGATAGGTGTTTCTGGGACATTGTTTCTTTCAAGGTAGGATTAGAGCAATAGTTTGTTATGTTTAGGCCTATTTACATGTATGTTTCCAGTATTGTACCTAATGTTGGCTGTTAGGCAAAATTTATTTTTTTCTTCTCCAAATGCAGACAATGATCCAAAACCCACCGCCGCCCGGGTTTGCATTGCAAATGAAGCCATAAACTGGGTCAAGACACCAGTACAGTAAGTAAACCTTCATGTAGTAAAATAAAGGTTAACTAAAAATAAATCAATTAAAGACCTACAACACCTACGGTAGGCCTACAGTATATCTAAAAATAGTTTTTTTTATCTCTACATGTAGGTCTCCTGATTTAAACGCGATCTAACTTGTTTGGAATCAACTGAAAACCTTCATCCGTAAGTCTGCCAAGCCTACAAGAAAAGATGAACTGGTCAAGGCCATCAAGACGTTTTGGCTAGAGAAATTGAAGATACTACAATGCAACAAATACATTGAACATCTCAGCAAGGTTTTACCTGTGGTAGTGGAGCTGGGTGGAAGTGCAATTAAAATGTAGTTTAAATAACCATCTGAATTTTGAATGTCTTTTTTCTAGTTATTTTATTAACAAAAGCATTTAGATGTTGATGACGAAATACTGTACTGCTGTTTTGAGTTATAAATGTAACACTTTAGAGTACTTAAGCATCGAACACACAATGTCACAAATAATTTGTGTCTACCTTTCCAATTACTTTTAGAGTTTGGGATTTACAAATGTGTGCTTTTCATGTCGTTTTTCGTTAAATCTAGTTTAAATTTAAGTATAAATGTTGACTGACGCCTTTAGTGAGAGGTGTAATGCTTTAATATGTAATACTATCTGCCCTCCGAATTCATATCCAAGGGGCATTTTTCATGCCATTATTAGTTACAGTATATTGTTTTAGTTGAATGTGCAGACTGGCACTAAGAACAGCTGGAACGTTTCCCTAGACAGTGTCATTATCAGTGCAATGCCCCTTAAAGTGTTGCTCTGTGCTACCCCCTCCCCTTCCTCCTCCTCCCTTCCCCATGGGCTAGGTCCGTCTTCTGTGCGCAGCTCTGCAGCCCTCGTACCTTGAACCTTGCACGTCCACAGCTATTTCAGCGGATACAGCTGGAGAACTACAAGGCAATCCTATTGTGCGCCACTCGGGAGCCATGACCAATATGACCAATATACAGTTGAAGTCGGAAGTTAAAACTAGTTTTTCAACCACTCCACAAATGTCAAAGTATAGTTTTGGCAAGTTGGTTAGGACATCTACTTTGTGCATGACACAAGTCATTTTTCCAAACAATTGTTTACAGACACATTATTTCATTATAATTTACTGAGTCACAATTCCAGTGAGCCAGAAGTTTATATGCACTTTATATACACTAAGTTGACTGTGCCTTTAAACAGCTTGGAAAATTTCAGAAAATGATGTCATGATTTTAGAAGCTTCTGATAGGCTAATTGACATCATTTGAGTCAATTGTAGGTGTACCTGTGGATGTATTTATAAAGCCTACCTTCAAACTCAGTCCCTCTTTGCTTGACATCATGGCAAAATCAAAAGAAATCAGCCAAGACCTCAGAAAATTTTTGAAGACCTCGACAAGTCTGGTTCATCCTTGGGAGCAATTTCCAAACGCCTGAAGGTACCACGTTCATCTGTACAAACAATTGTGCGCAAGTATAAACACCATGGGACCATGCAGCCTTCATACCGCTCAGGAAGGAGACACGTTCTGTCTCCTAGAGTTGAACGTACTTTGGTGCGAAAAATGCAAATCAATCCCAGAACAACAGCAAAGGACCTTGTGAAGATGCTGGAGGAAACAGGTACAAAAGTATCTATATCCACAGTAAAACGAGTCCTATATCGACATAACCTGAAAGGCTGCTCAGCAAGGAAGAAGCCACTGCTCCAAAACCACCATAAAAAAGCCAGACTACGGGTTGCATCTGCACATGGGGACAAAGATTGTATGTTTTGGAGACAAGTCCTCTGGTCTGAGGAAACGAAAATAGAACTGTTTGGCCGTAATGACCATTGTTATGTTTGGAGGAAAAAGGGGGATGCTTGTAAGCCAAAGAACACCATCCCAACTGTGAAGCACGGGGGTGGAAGCATCATGTTGTGGGGGTGCTTTGCTGCAGGAGGAACTGGTGCACTTCACAAAATAGATGGCATCATGAGAATGGAAAATTATGTGGATATATTGAAGCAAATCTCAAGCCATCAGTCAGGAAGTTAAAGCTTGGTCGCAAATGGGTCTTCCAAATGGACAATGACCCCAAGTATACTTCCAAAGATGTGGAAAATGGCATAAGGACAACAAAGTCAAGGTATTGGAGTCATCACAGAGCCTTGACCTCATCCAATAGGACATTTGTGAGCAGAACTGAAAAGGGGTGTGTGAGCAAGGAGGCCTACAAACCTCACTCAGTTACACTAGCTCTGTCAGGAGGAATGGGACAAAATATACCCAACTAATTGTGGGAAGCTTGTGGAAGGCTACCCGAAACATTTGGCCAAAATTAAACAATTTAATGCTACCAAATACTAATCAAATCAAATCAAATCAAATGTATTTATATAGCCCTTCGTACATCAGCTGATATCTCAAAGTGCTGTACAGAAACCCAGCCTAAAACCCCAAACAGCAAGCAATGCAGGTGTAGAAGCACGGTGGCTAGGAAAAACTCCCTAGAAAGGCCAAAACCTAGGAAGAAACCTAGAGAGGAACCAGGCTATGTGGAGTGGCCAGTCCTCTTCTGGCTGTGCCGGGTGGAGATTATAACAGAACATGGCCAAGATGTTCAAATGTTCATAAATGACCAGCATGGTCGTATAATAATAAGGCAGAACAGTTGAAACTGGAGCAGCAGCACGGTCAGATGGACTGGGGACAGCAAGGAGTCATCATGTCAGGTAGTCCTGGGGCATGGTCCTAGGGCTCAGGTCCTCCGAGAGAGAGAAAAAAAGAGAGAATTAGAGAGAGCATATGTGGGGTGGCCAGTCCTCTTCTGGCTGTGCTGGGTGGAGATTATAACAGAACATGGCCAAGATGTTCAAATGTTACTAATGTTACTAATTGAGTGTATGTAAACTTCTGACCCACTGAGAATGTGATGAAAGAAATAAAAGCTGAAATACCTTATTCTGACATTTCACATTCTTAAAATAAAGTGGTGATCCTAACTGACCTAAAACAGGGAATTTTACTAGGATTACATTTCAGGAATTGTGAAAAACTGAATTTAAATGTATTTGTCTAAGGTGTATGTAAACTTCTGACTTCAACTATATATTGTCCTGCTAATAACAGGGTTAATAATATGTATGTTAGAATAACCAAGGTGCTTTTATATAATTCTAAATTAACAATAATAATCGCTTTGTTTAAACGATAACAATATTTTGGAGATGATTTCATTTTCAAATAACATAAAATAACTGATAAAATGTCCATTCTTTAACATGGGGTGAGATGTTATTTTTTGTCAAGAAAGCCCGTTTGTAATTTAGAATTCATTGGTTCTGTTTTTAGAGGGAGAGAAACCAAAAACATACAGCCATCTCATGTGTCTCCCAGTCGAGGATGGCACAGGTATTGAACCAACATCTGTAGCCACACAGCTTGCACTGCGACACAGTGTCTTAGACCTCTGCACCACTCAGGCGCTGTACATTTAGAAATGTTGATCCCAATTTCACACATTGGCCCCGTTATTAATAAAAAAAGTCACATATAGCCAAGTTATTGTGACTCATTGTGTAATTATTACTTCTATGATTACTATTTTTACTTTTCCATTATTTCTCTATTTTCCTTCTCTCTGCATTGTTGGGAAGAGTCCCTAAGTAAGCTTTTCACGGTTAGTCTACACCAGTTGTTTACGAATGACATTTTGTTTTATTTGATATCCCTCATCTTTCTGGGAAAGATGTGGGAGTGAGTCTCACTTGAGGTGAAATCTTAATTGACCACTAACTGTTTTTTGCAATGCTACATTCAGCAGGCAAGTTAACGACTGGCTCGTGTGAATAGTTGCTCTCAGCCATCCTCATCACGGACCCAACAGTGTGACCCCCACTGTGACCCTATTCGACCCCACTTAGGAGACTAAAATGTAATACATTATGCTACTATTGAGGTCAAACCAAATGCCTTTTTCAATGACAATGTCTTCCGAAATGTATTTTTAAATGAAAATGACTCCCGTGTTTGTGTTCTAATGACAGATAGATGCTGCTGTAGCTGTCTTTGTCTCTGTCTCCAGCTCTATGGAAGATGAAACTAATGACATTAGTCATGGGTATCAGTCAGTCATATCAGCCATAGAAGAGAGAGGGAGAGATGGGATCCTAATGTGCAGTGATTTGTTATATGTGTCTGGGCTTGTGTTCTTTGTGTCAGGGACAGGGCCATGTTCTTGTGGTCCCCTTGCCTCTCCGCCCCCGTGGCGTGCGCAGCCGTCGCTCCGTGTTAGTGTGCCAGTCAATCACAGTCTGGGGACTGTCGCTCATCAAGATGCTGTGGATGATTTCCAATGCAGGGATGTGCAGAGATTTGCACCTCCCTGGAGAGAGGCCCCACTGACTCACACTGACAAACACACACACTGACACACACACACACACACACACACTCCCCACTGACAGAGGACGCTTCAACTGTCACACGGGCCGCTGTCCTGATCTGCAGTGACACATCTGCACCCTGCATTCCACACACCGGCCTGACAACACTGTACATGGACAGACCCTGGGCATACGTACATGCACCCTGCTTTGGGTATACACCCTGCCTACATGTACATACCCGCTGTGTGGATACTGTAGACAATATGACAGGCACTTACATATTTATAGGTACAGTACTGGATGTATGTGAGCTCCAAAAGTATTAGGAAAGTGGCACATTTGTTGATACTTTGGCGCTGTACTGCAGCACTTGGGATTTTAAATAATAGATTTACTATGAGGTTAAAGTAAAGACTGTCAGCTTTAATTTGAGGTTATTTTAATCCATATCGGGTGAACCGAAAAGTATTCAGACAAATTCACTTATATGTCTATTAAAGTAGTCAAAAGTTTAGTATTTGGTCCCATACGCAATGATTATATCAAGCTTGTATCTCTACAAATTTGTTGGATGCATTTTCTGTTTGTTTTGGTTGTGTTTCAGATTGTTCTTTGCCCGATTGAAATGAATGGTAAATAATGTATCGTGTCATTTCGCAGTCACTTTTATTGTAAATAAGAATAGAATACACTACACGACCAAAAGTATGAGGACACCTGCTCATCGAACATCTCATTCCAAAATCATAGTTTTTCATATGGAGTTGGTCCCCCTTTTTCTGCCACAAAAGCCTCCACTCTTCTGGGAAGGATTTACACTAGATGTTGGAACATTGCTGCGGAGACTTGCTTCCATTCAGCCACGTTGCTTCCAGAGGCAGTTTGGAACATGGCAGTGTGTGTTGCAACTGAGGACAGCCAATCTTTATACACTACGTGCTTCAGCACTCGGCGGTCCCATTTTGGCTTAAGTAACCTTCATTCTTATATAAGCATACCAAAAGTAACAAACTGTATCATGCTAATTGGAGTATCACCGATTTAAGTTTACTATGTTACGTCTTTGAGGCCAAGCTGAACATACACATGTTTCTGTAGTGGGCCTAAGTCAAATAAATGCCATTGCAATATCTGTGAAAGGTCCAAAGCAGTCGTTTTTATCTCAATATTAAATAAACAAATGTGGTAACAATTAAAGGGATAGTTCACACAAATTATAAAACAACACATTGATTTCCTTACCCTGTAAGCAGTCTATGGACAAGGTATGACAGCAATCCATTCTTTGGTTTAGTTTCCCTGGCACTGTTTCCATATGCTAATGTTTTTGTGGCACAAATCCCATTCAAGTCACTGGACTTGACTTCTTTTTTCTAAAATTGATTGTGAAGCTCAACAAGGTCACTTATAGCTGTTTTGAACATGATCTGTAAAAAATGATAATATGCCAATATCGGTTCCATGACTTGAATGGGATTTGTGCTGTTGGCATGTGGAAAGAATCCCAGGGAAACTAAATTAAAACATGGATTGCTGTCATATCTTGTTCATAGACTGCTTACAGGGTAAATACACAATTTTTTAATTTGGGTGAATTATCCCTTTAGCTACCTTACTGTGATTGTTTTCAATTAAAATTGTCAAAAAGAAACAAAAAAACGCCTCTTAGCAAAGAGCAATTTCTCAAGAATTTGGCTAGGACTGTCTGGGAGTGGTCTGAGTATTTGTATTTATTATAGATCCCCATTAGCTACTCTTCCCGGGGTCCAGCAAAATTAAGTCAGTTTTTACAATTTTATAAACATTACAATACATTCACAGATTTCACAAGACACTATGTGCCCTCAGGCCCCTACTCCACCACTACCACATATCTACAGTATTTAATCCATGTGTGTGTCTAGTGCATATGTTACCATGTGTGTGTGTGTATGTGTCTGTGCCTATGTTTGTGTTGCTTCACAGTCCCCGCTGTTCCAAGCGTTTAAAAAAAAATCTGTTTTTTAAATCTATTTTTACTGCTTGCGTCAGTTAATTGTTGTGGAATTATGTAGTCATGGTTATATGTCGTACTGTGTGCCTTCCATAGTCTGTTCTGGACTTGGGGACTGTGAAGAGACCTCTTGTGGCATGTCTTGTGGGGTATGCATCGATGTCCGAGCTGTATGCCAGTAGTTCAAACAGACAGCTCGGTGCATTCAACATGTCAATACCTCTCACACATACAAGTAGTGATGAAGTCAAACTCTCCTCCACTTTGAGCCAGGAGAGATTGACATGTATATTATTAATGTTGCTCTCTGTGTACATCCAAGGGCCAGCTGTGCTGCCCGGTTCTGAGCCAATTGCAATTTTTGTGTCACCTGACCACACAACTGAACAGTAGTCAAGGTGCAACTAAACTAGGGCCTGTAGGACATTCCTTGTTGTTGTTGTTAAGAAGGCAGAGCAGCGCTTTGTTATGGACATACCTCTCCCCATCTTAGCTACTATTGTATCTTTATGTTTTGACCATGACAGTTTAAAATCCGGGGTTACTCCAAGCAGTCATCTCAACTTGCTCAATTTCCACATAATTATAGGAATGTTATGTCCAAAATACAATGCTTTTAGTTTTATAAATATTTAAGGCTAACTTATTCCTTGCCACCCACTCTGAAACGAACTGCAACTCTTGGTTAAGTGCATTTTAGTCGCTGTTGTAGCTGACGTGTATACCATTTACAAAAGCAAGGGGCCTAAACAGGTACCCTGGGGAATTCCTGGTTCTACCTGGATTATGTTTGAGAGGCTTACATTAAAGAACACCCTCTGTGCTCTGTTTAGACAAGAAAAATGTTATCCACATTATAGCAGGGGGTATAAGGCCATAACATCAGGAATCAAGGTAAGACCCAGATGCAGACTGTCGAAGTAACACTGTTTATTGTAGCAACAGGGGCAGGCAAAGACAGGTCAAGGCAGGCAGGGGTCGAAAATCCAGGGGAAGGCAAAGGTACAGGACGGCAGGCCGACTCAGAGTCAGGGACAGGCAGGGTTCAGTAATCCAGAGGTGGAGCAAAGATACAGGACTGGCAAAGGTCAAAACCGGGAGGACTACCAAAGAGAGGCTGGGAGGCTATTTTTAGCAGTTTTCTGGGTTGCTTGATTGTTTTTAATGCTTTACTGGGAAGCTTATCAGAAGTAGACTTACTCATGTTATTTATATTGTAGCTGATAGTGCAGGGTGAGCCGCACAAAGTGGTCTTCCTACTAGGGCACACAGCCTCAGTGCTAACAGTGTATCTCTGGTTTATAAGCTCATGATTACTGCTTACAATAGCTGTAGGATAAACAGAAGTATTCGGTGCAATTAGGGGCACATATATTAAGTGACTTACATTGTGTTTGCCAATGCCCCTAGGATCATGTACATTTGATGCAGCATTATGATGACTCATTGTCACAATGGTAGGGATTAATTGAGCTGGTCTTGGATCACATTCATTGTTTCAACGCAGTCTTGAAATGCGTGGACAGAGCCCATGAGATAAGATGATTTGGATGGACTCTGTCATTCCCGTAGAGTATCTTTTGTTGTCAGAAGGTGTCAAAGTTATCTATAAAAGTGACTCCAGCAGAGTCACAGTAGTCTTTTAAGCAGATGTGTAATCTTTCACACCCACGGCCCAACGATGGTACTGGACCTGAAATGATTGCCTGTTTCTTGGAGTCTTTTAGTGATAAAATCAGTTCTTTAAAATCAATTTTCAAATGTTCCGAGCTGGTCCTCCTGATGCCGTTTGACCCCACATGGACTACGACAGTGTCAGCTCCCGGCGTCTGTCGTAGAACAGTCGGAAGCAGCCTTGTGATGTCCTGTTCTTCTGCTCCTGGGTAGCACAGGGTTTTTGTCTTGGGAACCGAGATGTTTCTCAATATAGAGCTGCTTCCGACTGTGATGACAGCTGGTGAAGTTGAATGGGCCGGTCTCTCAGGAAGCCTCACGGTCTGACTAGGGTGGGAGCTCCGACGATCTGAAGCCGAGGTAGAAGAACCGAGGGAGACAGAACCGAGGACGAAGACGCAGGTACCTCCAGATCCGATCTTGAATCGGAAGTCCCCAAGGAAGAAGGCGCCGGAATCTCTAGAACCAGGGAGGAAAAGCTGTTTCTAGTCTGTGTCAGATCCGGGCTCAACATCTCCATGGAGTCCCCCGTTGCCAGAGGACACTTTCTTCAACTTCTACGGCAAGTGACATACTGGTGATGGCTGGTTGGTTGGGTCGAGAACAGCTCCATTCTCCAGGGAAGGGGGAGACCCTTTTGGGGATGGAACCCTGCTGAGCAGTCGGCTGTGGAGAGTCGACACGGCGGCGGAAAACAAATGAAAAGCAGGCAGGCGTGGGTTCCCCTCCCTTGTGTAGGTTTGCTACTTGCTTGTTAAGAGTAGCCACTTCGCTCCTGTAGTCCTCCGCAAGCAAGCAGTTGCTACACTGAAAGTCAGAGCGGTTCACCTTAGCCAGCTCGGCTAGCTGGGCTTTTGTGTCTCTCGCCCTATGCGGAATCTGGCAGGATCCCAGTACAGTCAGCAGCGCTCACAGCAGTTTAGCCCAACAGAGCCGTAGGATCCAAAATAAAATAAAAGTATATACTGTATAAACAGTGTCAGATTTAATTAAAACTATTAAACTAAGGAACTAAATTGTCACCCACAATTGATTTGATATTGAGATAAAAATGGCTGCATTGAGCCTTTAAATATTTTCTTTTTAGACTTAGTAGTAGGTGTGCTTTAAAACAAAAATCTGTTCGCAGTCCAGTACAGTTTGAACTACAGCTCACCATGAAAAAATTCAAGTTTCAGATTGAAAGAACGACCTTGAGGCATTTTGTTGCCCTGCCTTTTCTGTCTCATTTTCTTTAGTTGAACCCTGTCACATTTTCCCCCATTCTCTCCCCTGCCGCCACCAGCCTTTTGGAACTTTGTCAAGTCCCTTGACCTGTAACAGAATGAAAAGGCAAAAAGCAGCTACAGCAGCAGCACTCACGAAAAGTTAGGGGAAATTAGGAGAGAGAGAGAGAGAGAGGGAGAGAGAGAGGGAGAGGGAGAGGGAGAGGGAGAGGGAGAGGGAGAGAGAGAGGGAGAGGGAGAGAGAGAGGGAGAGAGAGAGAGAGAGGGAGAGGGAGAGGGAGAGGGAGAGAGAGAGAGAGAGAGAGAGAGAGAGAGAGAGAGGGAGAGGGAGAGGGAGAGGGAGAGAGAGAGGGAGAGAGAGAGAGAGAGAGAGAGAGGGAGAGGGAGAGGGAGAGGGAGAGAGAGAGAGAGAGAGAGAGAGAGAGAGAGAGAGGGAGAGGGAGAGGGAGAGGGAGGGAGAGAGAGAGGGAGAGGGAGAGGGAGAGGGAGAGGGAGAGAGATGGCATTGCGGTGTCTGGGGCAGGAAAGGGGAGACGGAAGGAGGGAATGTTTTCTATGTCACTGCAGCCCCATATTGTCCCAGGAAAATGTCATTGTGCTCTTGGGAGGTGCAGCAGTGTTGCGAGGGCAGACTCATCTGTCTATGCACATTTAACTGGATGCTCACTGGCCAGACCCTCAGGACAACCAAGAGGCAAGACTGGCAAGGCTTTTCCCTTTGTTTATCCACAATATACTAGCTCATCCCACTTTTCTGAACCTTATTCAAGTGACTGAAGAATTATAGGAAAGACCTGCAAAAATGTATTTACAGGTCAAACCCCTATTGACTTTACTGTACATCACAACGGTTTCAAGGAATGCATCCTTACCTGCACTCTTACAAGGTTATTTCAGTTTTTATTTGATATGTTCATGTTTATTTATATGTTTTAGTGCATATTCATTTGTCAATGAGATATCAACATTTACTGATATGAAGAGTTTATTTCCAAAATGCAATATCCACACATTTTTCTCCAGAAATGATTTCTTATTAGTACCTTCATGAAAGTGTAAAATATTACAGTTCTCAGATTTTTTAGTCAGAGATTTTAAGGTGTGTATTAAAAAAAGAATAAATATTTAAAAAATGTACACTATATTTTCATATAGAATGGAATATTTGTATACTGTATATTTGACTGCGATATGTGGTTGATTCACCTAGGTAATCTATATATACAAAATGTGGACACCCATTCAAATGAGCGGATTCGTGTATTTCAATCACACCTGTTGCTGACAGGTGTATAAAACAAGCACACAGCAATGCAATCTCCATAGACAAACATTGGCAGTAGAATGGCCTTACTGAAGAGATTAGTGACTTTCAACATGGCACTGCCATAGTATGCCACCTTTCCAACAAGTCAGTTCATCAAAGTTCTGCCCTGCTAGAGCTGCCCATTCAACTGTATGGGATGTTATTCTGAAGTGGAAACGTCTAGGGCAGGCGCAACAACGGCTCAGCCGCAAAGTGGTATGCCACATAAGCTCATAGAACGGGACCGCAGAGTGCTGAAGCGCGAAGCGCATACAAATTGTCTGTCCTCGGTTGGAACACTCACTACAGAGTTCTAAATTGCCTCTGGAAGCCACATCAGCACAAGAACTGTTCGTCGGGAGCTTCATGTAATAGGTTTCCATGGCCGAGCAGCCGCACATAAGCCTAAAATCACCATGAGCAATGCCGAGTGTCAGCTGGAGTGGTAGAAAACTAGCAGCCATTGGACTCTGGAGCAGTGGAAACGCATTCTCTGGAGTGATGAATAATGCTTCAACATCTGGCAGTCCGACTGGTGAATCTGGGTTTGACGGATGCTAGGAGAACGCTACCTGCCGTAATTCATAGTGCCAACTATAAAGTTTGGTGGAGGAGGAATAATAGTCTGGAGCATTTTTTCATGGTTTGGGCCAGGCCCCTTAGTTTCAGTGAAGGGAAATCTTAACACGAAAGCATACAATGACATTCTAGACGATTTTGTGCTTCCAACTTTGTGGCAACAGTTTGGGGAAGGCCCTTTCCTGTTCCAGCAATAATGTCTCTATATAATACTGTACGCTTTCTTGAATTTGTTCTAGATTTGGGGACTTTGAAAAGACCCCTGAGAACAAACACCTTCATCTAGTCTCAGATTAAATATATGATAGATAGGAGTGGCCATAGAGTCAGCCACCATCCTCAGTCGCCTTCCCTCTAAATTGTCAATGACAGGTTTGCCATTATTGATTGATAACAATACATTTTCCAGCTTTCCCACACTAACATTACAATAATCACATTTACAATGGTTTTCCTTCATTATTTGTTTTTTATGCATAAATACGATGGCTCATTGTTCATTGTTGGAAATTCCTGCGTAAGTTTTCCCACTTTGCCAATGAAGTAATCATTAAAATAATTGGCAACATCAAATGGTTTTGTGATGAATAAGCCATCCAATTCAATGGAAGATGGAGTTGAATTTGTCTTTCTGCCCATAATTTTATTAAAAGTTCATACTTTATGTCATTGATATTGGCTTCATAATACAGTTTATTCTTCCCTGTCATTGAGTTTAGTCACATAATTTCTCAATTTGCAGTAAGTTAGATGTGCAGCCAGACTTATTAACCAATCATTTTGCCCCATCTCTTCAACCATACAGTTTTTAAATTCCTCATTAACCTTTTGTGACTAGGGGGCAGCATTTTCATTTTTGGAAAAATAACGTTCCCGTAGTAAACGGGATATTTTGTTAGGACAAGATGTTAGAATATGCATATAATTGACAGCTTAGGATAGAAAACACTCTAAAGTTTCCAAAACTGTAAACATATTGTCTGTGAGTATAACAGAACTGATGTTGCAGGCGAAAGCCTGAGAAAAATCCAAACAGGAAGGGACTCTTATTTAGAAGGCTCTGCGTTCCTATGCGTCCCTATTGAGCAGTGAATGGGCTATCAACCAGATTACTTTTTTATGGCTTCCCTAATGTGTCTAGTGTCACAATACATAGTTTCAGGCTTTTATTTTGAAAAATGAGCCTGAACGTCAACATTGCATCAGTGGACAGCTGAAGTCTCTCATAGTGTTTGGTGCGTAAAGGACAAATGCGGCCATTGTTTCTCTCTCTCCTACTAAGAAGCCACCAGTCCCGGTTGATATATTATCGAATAGATATTTGCAAAAACACCTTGAGGATTGATTATAAACAACGTTTATAGATTATAAACAACGTCGGCGTTGTAGTGACCGCAATTTCCGGTCGATTTCTCAGCCAAACATGAAGAACAAACGGAGCTATTTCGCCTACAAAAATAATATTTTTGGAAAAAAGGAACATTTGCGATCTAACTGGGAGTCTCGTGAGTGAAAACATCCGAAGCTTATCAAAGGTAAATGATTTAATTTGATTGCTTTTCTGATTTCCGTGACCAAGTTACCTGCTGCTAGCTGGACAAAATGCTTGCTAGGCTATCGATAAACTTACACAATAGCTTGTCTAGCTTTGGCTGTAGAGCATATTTTGAAAATCTGAGATTACAGGGTGATTAACAAAAGGCTAAACTGTGTCTCAATATATTTCATTTGTGATTTTCATGAATAGGAATATTTTCTAGGAATATTTATGTCTGTTGCGTTATGCTAATTAGTGTCAGATGATGACAACGGTCCCATTCACGGGATGGGGTGTCACTAGAGGTTAATCCATGGAGCCTCAACAGTTATAACAGTCAGTCAGTTTCTTAACAGGTGCATGTCTATCAATAATTGGAAGAAGCCATTTCATAAATTCATCAAGTGCAGCTTCTGGATGCTCCTCAGACCCACAAATATTTTTTACATCATCCACATAAGAATCTAATTTTGTATGATCTCTTACATACTATTTTAACCCGGCTGGTAGCATCGCCATCACCCCGGTTTCCAGGGAACCCTGCTTACCTCCCCCGGAGTGCTACAATGGAGATTCCACAACCTGCCGGGCCTTTCTCTCCCAGTGCTCCCCCGTTTTCGAGCTGCAGCCTTCTTCGTCCCCTCGGACCACTCGAAGATAGTGTACATTATTACGCTGATGTCCGGGAGCGCACTCGCCTGGGCGCACTCGGCGTCTACGTCCCTGAGAGGATTCGAGCTTACCCGAGTCCCTCCAATAGCCTCCGGAGAGTGCCAATTCACCTCTTCCCGAGCCGATGCAACTCAGCAGGGCCAGGCTGTCTACAGCCGAACGCATACGCAGACTTGAGACACAGAGTGTTCTGTATTGCAGTACTGCCGGTTACTTTATGTCTGCCTGTCCCTTCAGGAGTCCTAGCTCATTTGTTGGAGTGAGTATACTTGTGGGTCTTGAAGGTGTTTGTTCTTCTCGCCCCCCTCTCCATGTCACCCTACTGTGGGGTGACCAGTCCAAGTCTCTCCAGGCACTCATCCACTCAGGGGCCAATGTCAGTCTCATGGACGTTACCCTGGCGTCCGAGCTGGGCATCCCCACTCAACCCCTATCCATTCCCATAGGTGTTAGAGCACTGGACGAGCGCTCTATAGGCTGGGTCACCCACCAGATCACCTGAGTCAACCTACGAGTGTCGGGGAACCACAGCGAGATGATCCAATTCCTGCTGGTTGAGTCTCATTGCCTGAAGTCAGGTCTGCCTGTCTAGTTTGAGAAACAGACACCTCACAAGTCCTCAACTGGCAGCTTCATTAAATAGTACCCGCAAAACCCCAGTCTCAACGTCGACAGTGAAGAGGCAACTCCGGGATGCTGGCCTTCTAGGAAGTGTTCCTCTGTCCAGTGCCTGTGTTCTTTTGCCAATGTTAATCTTTTCTTTTTATTGGCCAGTCTGAGATATGGCTTTTTCTTTGCAACTCTGCCTAGAAGGCCAGCATCCCGGAGTTGCCTCTTCACTGTTGACGTTAAGACTGGTGTTTTGCAGGTACTATTTAATGAAGCTGCCAGTTGAGGACTTGTGAGGCGTCTGTTTTTCAAACTAGACACTCTAATGTACTTGTTCTCTTGCTCAGTTGTGCACCGGGGCCTCCCACTCCTCTTTCTATTCTGGTTAGAGCCAGTTTGGGCTGTTCTGTGAAGGGTGTAGTACACAGCGTTGTACGATATCTTCAGTTTCATGGCAATATCTCACATGGAATAGCCTTAATTTCTCAGAACAAGAACAGACTGATGAGTTTCAGAAGAAAGTTCTTTGTTTCTGACCATTTTGAGCCTGTAATCGAACCCACAAATGCTGATGCTCCAGATACTCAACTAGTCTAAAGAAGGCCTGTTTTGTTGCTTCTTTAAACAGAACAGCATTTTTCAGTTGTGCTAACATAATTGCAGAAGGGTTTTCTAATGATAAATTAGCCTTTTAAAATGTCAACTTGGATTAGCTAACGCAACGTGCCATTGGAACACAGGAGTGATGGTTGCTGATAATGGGCCTCTGTACGCCTAATTAGATATTCCATAAAAAATCTGCCGTTTCCGGCTACAACAGTAATTTACAACATATACAATGTCTACACTGTATTTCTGATCAATTTGATGTTATTTTAATGGACAAAAAAAGTGATTTTCTTTCAAAAACAAGGACATTTCTAGGTAACCCCAAACTTTTGAATGGTAGTGTACAGCAACACCTCCACCTTAAGCATTCCTGTCTTTTCCAGAGATGTCACATCCTTGTATTGCCGATACCGATATCAGATATTTCCCTTGCCAACAAAAACCGATACCAATAACCAATATTTACAATTTTAGCGGCCTTTTAAGTATTCTAGTACAGTTAAATACACTGCTCAAAAGAATAAAGGGAACACTTAAACAACACAATGTAACTCCAAGTCAATCACAATTCTGTGAAATCAAACTGTCCACTTAGGAAGCAACACTGATTGACAATAAATTACACATACTGTTGTTCAAATGGAATAGAAAACAGGTGGAAATTATAGGCAATTAGCAAGACACCCCCAATAAAGGAGTGGTTCTGCAGGTGGAGACCACAGACCACTTCTTAGTTCCTATGCTTCCTGGCTGATGTTTTGGTCACTTTTGAATGCTGGCGGTGCTTTCACTCTAGTGGTAGCATGAGACGGATTCTACAACCGACACAAGTGGCTCAGGTAGTGCAGCTCATCCAGGATGGCACATCAATGCGAGCTGTGGCAAGAAGGTTTGCTGTGTCTGTCAGCGTAGTGTCCAGAGCATGGAGGCGCTACCAGGAGACAGGCCAGTACATCAGGAGACGTGGAGGAGGCCGTAAGAGGGCAACAACCCAGCAGCAGGACCGCTACCTCCGCCTTTGTGCAAGGAGGAGCACTGCCAGAGCCCTGCAAAATGACCTCCAGCAGGCCACAAATGTGCATGTGTCTACTCAAAGGGTCAGAAACAGACTCCATGAGGGTGGTATGAGAGCCCGACATCCACAGGTGGGGGTTGTGCTTACAGCCCAACACCGTGCAGGATGTTTGGCATTTGCCAGAGAACACCAAGATTGGCAAATTCGACACTGGCGCCCTGTGCTCTTCACAGATGAAAGCAGGTTCACACTGAGCACGTGACAGACCTGACAGAGTCTGGAGACACCGTGGAGAACGTTCTGCTGCCTGAAACATCCTCCAGCATGACCGGTTTGGCGGTGGGTCAGTCATGGTGTGGGGTGGCATTTCTTTGGGGGGCCGCACAGCCCTCCATGTGCTCGCCAGAGGTAGCCTGACTGCCATTAGGTACCGAGATGAGATCCTCAGACCCCTTGTGAGACCATATGCTGGTGCGGTTGGCCCTGGGTTCCTCCTAATGCAAGACAATGCTAGACCTCATGTGGCTGGAGTGTGTCAGCAGTTCCTGCAAGAGGAAGGCATTGATGCTATGGACTGGCCAGCCCGTTCCCCAGACCTGAATCCATTTGAGCACATCTGGGACATCATGTCTCGCTCCATCCACCAACGCCACGTTGCACCACAGACTGTCCAGGAGTGTCCGCCACCTCATCAGGAGCATGCCCAGGCGTTGTAGGGAGGTCATACAGGCACGTGGAGACCACACACACTACTGAGCCTTATTTTGACTTGTTTTAAGGACATTACATCAAAGTTGGATCAGCCTCCATGGGTTGATAAATTTGATTTCCATTGATAATTTTTGTGTGATTTTGTTGTCAGCACATTCAACTATGTAAAGAAAAAAGTATTTAATAAGAATATTTCATTCATTCAGATCTAGGATGTTATATTAGTGTTCCCTTTTTTGAGTAGTGTAGTTAACACACACACATGGACATAGCGGTTTAAGGCACTGCAGGTCAGTGCAAAAGGCGTCATTACAGTCCCTGGTTCGAATCCAGGCTGTATCACATCCGGCCATGATTGGGAGTCATCATCTAAAATAACCCTAATTTATAAGACAGTTCTTATTTGATGAATGGTGGTCGGACCCATCTATGTGAAGCTAGCCACAATAAGGATTAGCCACAATAGTGGAGTTTGCAGTTAGCCTTCAAAATAAAGGTATGGCATGATTCTACTATTTGTATTCATTTGCATTACTATCAATGTCAGACTTTTATTTTGAAGGCAAATCGCAAATTCCACCATTGTGCATTTTTGTGGCTTGCTTCACAACACATAACCCGGTGCGGTCGAGCCTCACTAGCCAGATGAAGCTAGCTGGCTGCTTATAACGTTAGCTTTGGGAAACAGGGTTAAGATGCTGACTTGCTTTTTATTTTCATGAACTGAAGTTCAATTTCAACAGGCGAACAACAAGTGGCAACCTAGCTAATACTTACTCACAAGGATTCTTAAATCATTGCTAAGAATAATGAAAATGACTGCAGGTTCTACTGGTCATTGTTTTCAGGCTGGTTGCATTGGTGCTAGCTAGGTACCAAGCTAAAGCTAGCTACCCCAGAAGTTGCGGTCGAACAAATGATGCTTTATTACCAATGCGTATTGTAAACACTGTTTGTGGCCGGTGTTTACTTGTTTGCAGACTTTTTTGTCACGCAAAGACCCAAACGGCATTCCATAGTATGATTGTTGTGAAGCTAATAGCAGTGACGCTGTTACTGTGTAACAGGTCAACATCTGTAAAATAGCACATTTGGCAAGTTGGCAAAAGTTGGCAAGTTGGCAAAAGCCAACATCACCCACGACAGAGAATGTTTGATTGTCAAGGGCAATGAAATCCATTATCTTGGCTTTAATGGATTTTGCCTTTGCGTTGTCTCGGTGAAATGTTTTTACTCTTTCAAATGACTGCTCGACTTGTTGACTGCTCGATCCACACAGCAGACATTGTGGGCTAGTTTAGGAATGCTGTGTTGGACGTATAGCTCAACATTTTACCTGGCGTCATTACGTCATGTACCTACCTACCTTATATAGGTATGCAGCTTTGACATCGGTTTTGCACATTGGGGCGTTAAACGAGACATCGGCCGATACCGATGTTGGCATTTTTGGCTAATATCGGCCAATTCCGATATGTTCACAGATATATTGTGCATCCCTAATTGCTACTACTGTATTATAAAATGAATGATCAATGTGAGTCTCTGAAATGGCTAATATATGAATGTTATCTGATGTTAGCAAGCTATTGATTACATAAACCTTATTTATAAGGCTTCATATGGGCTACACAAGTAAGAATTTGTAAATTAGAATTTGTTCTTAACTGACTTGCCTAGTTAAATACAATGAAAAACATTTAGTCCTTTCCCTGTTAGCTTCTCAGAGATAGTCATAATATGGAAAAGAACAAACAACGTAAGGGAAATACAACATATATTTAGCAGCCAGTTAATCCGTTGGTGTGTTTAAGTGTGTTTGTGTGTGCTGTGGGGTTAAAGCTACCAACTCTCATCCCTTCCAGGCTTTTGGGGGGAGGGTGGACGAGCCTGTCATAACGAGCCTGTCATATCGGATGAATGGCTCTGGCAGCTTTCATGGCCGGGATAAATTATATTCTCTTCTGGTGCACAGCTTCAGGATAGTCCTCGTTGAGGAATATGTACTTGAGGAAGATGTATGTTTACCTCAAGTTCTTGGCTCTTTCCAGAACCGTTACCTTGGGCCTGTCACCTGGGCCGGTGGTGGGATTTCCTGTCCTGTGGGCGGCTCCAACTCAATCTTCCTCTGGTCCATCTTCAGTTTCTCCGAGATCATTTCCCTCACGTTGTTTCCAGGTCTCATGTGGAGATTCTGCAAATCCGTGTACAACAATGTTGTTGCACCTTGATTGTCCCTCGAGATAATCCCTGGACAGACTGCACTGGTCCCAGCACCTGATGCCAACCACATCGGGGGATAAATAATCTAAAGTTAGCTAGCTAGTAACCAAACTTTCCCAATAGAACACTTTTTTAGACACTTTCAAAACATTCCAAACCAACAACCCGAGCGCTGCCATGACATTTGGTCATGTATTGTTTTGAGTGAATGCACTAACTGTATTAAAAATGCAGTTATTTGTTCCACTTGACTGTGGAAAACCTGCAGTACTAGTTGTTTCTCTTTGAGTGAGGCAGATATATAGCTTTTCGTAAAAGAAAACATGATTATTTGTCTCTCTGAAATCAAACCATTAAGTGATAGATTTCAAACAAATACATGTCTGGCATTGAACAACCACATACCATGATTAGATAGTGAAAAAATACACCAATCTCTTTCACACCTTCTTTAAACAACTATAACTAATTTACCAACATTTCAGAAAATGGTTATAGCGTTTTGGAAAGAAACTCTTCACTATACAACATTGAAAACCTTCCTAGAAATGGAAAAGATATGGAAAAGAATCATGAAAATAAAATAAGAATCTTATTTAAATAATCTGGTAAGATTTTGTATGTTTCCTTATACTGTATGTTGGTGGTGTATTTGTATGTCTTGACTTACAGTGCCTTCAGAAAGTATTCATGCCCCTTGACTTATTCCACATTTTGTTGTGTTACAGCCTGAATTCAAAATTGATTAAATATATGTTTTCTCTCACCCCTGAGTCAATACTTTGTAGAAGCACCTTTGACAGTGAATACAGCTGTCTTTTTGGGTATGTCTCTAAGAGCTTTGCACACCTGGGTTCTGCCCATTATTCTTTTAACAATTCTTCAAGCTCTGTCAAGTTGATTGTTGATCATTGTCCCTGAACAGGCATTTAACCTACTGCTCCTAGGCTGTCATTGAAAATAAGAATTTGTTCTTAACTGACTTGCCTAGTTAAATAAAGGTAAAATAAAATAAAATAAAATTTTATTTTAAAGTCTTGCTATAGATTTTCAAGGAGATTTCAGTTAAAACTGTAACAGGGCCACTCTGGAACATTCAATACCACCCAGGGCAATTTAACTGATTCTAGAGGCAGACCCAAAACAACGCCGGCATAGAAGTGGTACTCGCAGCGGCCTTCTGGTCAGATTTAGGAGGCGCGCACACCACCCACCACTTCCGCATATATTACTTGCTAATATATGCGGAAGTCCCTGGATAATAAAGTTGACGAGTTTAGGGCTAGGGTTTTCCAGAGAGACATCAGGGATTGCAATATACCCTGTTTCACGGAAACAGGGCTCTCTCTGGATATACTGTCGGAGTCGGTACAGCCACCTGGATTCTCAGTGCATCGCAACAACAGGAATACAAATCTCTCTGGGAAGAAGAAGGTGTATGTTTCATGATTAATGACTCATGGTGCAATTGTAATAACATACAGGAACTCAAGTCATTTTGTTCACCCGAACCTAGAATACCTCACAATCAAATGCCAACTGTATTATCTCCCAAGAGAATTCTCTTCGATTATAGTAACAGCCGTGTATACCCCCCCACAAGCCGATACCACGACGGCCCTCAAGGAACTTCACTGGACTTTATGCAAATAGGAAACCATATATCCTGAGGCTGCATTTATTGTAGCTGGAGATTTTAACAAAGCAAATTTGAGGAAAAGGTTGACTAAATTCTATCAGCATATCAACTGTTGTATTCGCGCTGCGAAAACACTAGACCACTGTTATTTCAACTTCCGCGATGCATACAAGGCCCTCCCCCACCCTCCTTTCGGCAAATCTGACCACAACTCCGTTTTGCTCCTCCCTTTCAGTAGACAGAAACTCAGATAGGAAGTACTCGTGCTAAGGACTATTCAACACTGGTCTGACCAATCGGAATCCACACTTCAAGATTGTTTTGATCACGCGGACTGGGATATGTTCCGGGTAGCTTCCGATACTAATATTGACGTATACGCTGATTTGGTGGTTGAGTTTTTAAGGAATTGTATAGGAGATGTTAAAACCCACCCTAACCAGAAACCGTGGATAGATGGCAGCATTCACACAAAACTGAAAGCGCAAACCACTGAATTTAACCATGGCAAGGTGACTGGAAATATGTCAGAATACAAAGAGAGTAGTCATTCCCTCCGCAAGGCAATCAAACAGGCAAAACGTCAGTATAGAGACAAAGTGGAGTCGCAATTCACTGGCTCAGACACAAGACGTATGTGGCAGGGTCTACAGACAATCACAGACTACAAAAGGAAAACCAGCCACATTAAAGGACACCAACGTCTTGCTTCCAGATAAGCTAAACACCTTCTTTGCCCACTTTGAGGATGACACAGTGCCACCGACGCGACCCGCTATACCAAGGACTATGGGCTCTCCTTCTCCGTGGCCGATGTGAGTAGGACATTTAACTGTGTAAACCCTCACAAGGCTGCCTCCCCAGATGGCATACTTAGCCGCGTCCTCAGAGCATGCGCAGACCAGCTGGCTGGTGTGTTTACGGACATATTCAATCTCTCCCTATCCCAGTCTGCTGTCCCCACATGCTTCAAGACGTCCACCATTGATCCTGTACCTAAGTACGCAAAGGTAACTGAAAACTAAATGACTATCACCCCATAGGACTCACTTCTGTCATCATGAAGTGCTTTGAGAGGCTAGTCAAGGATAATATATCACCTCCACCTTACCTATCGCTCTAGACCCACTTCAATTTGCGTACCGCCCCACTAGGTTCACAGACGATGCAATCGCCATCACACTGCATACTGCCCTGTCCCATCTAGACACGAAGAACACCTATGTAAGAATGCTGTTCATTGACAATAGCTCAGCATTAAGCATGAGGCCCTGGGTCTGAAACCCGGCCTGCAATTGGGTCCTGGACTTCCTGACGGGCCTCTCCCAGGTGGTGAAGGACACCTCACCGCTCAAAGGACGCGGGGGGGGGTACTGTCACGCCCTGACCATAGTTTGCTTTGTATGTTTATATGTTTCGTTTGGTCAGGGTGTGATCTGAGTGGGCATTCTATGTTGGATGTCTAGTTTGTCTGTTTCTGTGTTTGGCCTGATATGGTTTTCAATCAGAGGCAGGTGTTAGTCGTTGTCTCTGATTGGGAACCATATTTAGGTAGCCTGTTTTGTCATTGTGGGTTGTGGGTGATTGTCTATGTTAGTTGCTTGTGTCAGCACATTTGGTATATAGCTTCACGGTCATGGTTCATTTATTGTTTTGTTCAATTTACTTAGTGTTTTCATCATCCATTAAAATGATGCATTCACACCACGCTGCGCGTTGGTCCGCTTCTTACGACGATCGTGACAGCATTTCTGTTATGTCTAAATGTTAGCCAACAATATAAATCAGATATTACTGTGTATTTGCTGTCATATGTATTACTGACAAGTTACAGATAGAACATATAACAATCTTGTTCAAATCTTTTCCATACGGGTTGAAATGAGTATATCAAGGCCCACTCAAGTAGGAAGAGAGAGAAGCAGCACACATCAATTCATCAAGTACCAGAATGTCTTCCATTAGTTAGTCATTAATGGTAAGTGCCTCGCTCTCCAATAACGCACACCATCTAGCCTGCCAGACTGCTCTGATGAGATGCAAATCTATGCCTGTATCCAAAGTTACTTCAGCTGTGGAAATACTTCAAGGTGCTGCATCTAGAATTTCTCCCACTATGTGGAAGCTAGGTGAATTGCAACAGCACTAAGCAGCATTCAAAACAACATCTCTCCCTCCCACGCATCCCCTTTCCCTGTAACATGGCGGAGAGTCGCGCTTGGGACTTTTACTTTCGGTTTTCGTCCACCAGCTGTAAAAATTATATTTTGCTGCTATTGAAAATATATTTCACAGTGATTCCCTACACTATTCCGTGCTTGTTTTCTCACATAAATTGAAAATTGAGAGAACAGTGTAGAATTTTAGCAACCAGGAAATGGAAGAGCGATTTCTATATTATCCACTTGACATGATTTCCACACAGCCACAAAGTCAAAACAGTTTCCCCATTTTGACAACAGACGCTGCTCCTTCAATGGACGACTTCTGTAAGTGGCTCAGTATTAACCTTAGCAGGTACTACGTGCACCCGGATTCATACCATATATCAACCACAAGACCTACCAGACAATTCCATTACAACTAACACTCCCTAGTAGGAACACTTTCACAGATAAAAAGAGAAAATGTTTTATTTCATTCATTTATTTTGATGACTTCAATGGACATACAATTAACATAATTAAGCAGACAACTTTGAATATGTTCATGTGTTTTGCTAGTTTTACCCAAATGGGCCCAAAACCCATGCCACAGAAGCAATTCTTTCCTCGCGATACCATATGATGAAACAGACATTGCCATTTGTGTGCGGCTGCTGGAATGATACTGTCATGTTTGTAAACTAGCACCATGAATAGAAAAACATGAGTAATCCTCCAATCAAGTTCATTTTGGAGTAATTGTGTTTCAGCTGGGGCTAACCGCCCCTTACAGCTGGGGGCTAACCGCCCCTTACAGCTGGGGCTAACCGCCCCTTACAGCTGGGGCTAACCGCCCCTTACAGCTGGGGCTAACCGCCCCTTACAGCTGGGGCTAACCGCCCCTTACAGCTGGGGGCTAACCGCCCCTTACAGCTGGGGGCTAACCGCCCCTTACAGCTGGGGGCTAACCGCCCCTTACAGCTGGGGGCTAACCGCCCCTTACAGCTGGGGGCTAACCGCCCCTTACAGCTGGGGGCTAACCGCCCCTTACAGCTGGGGGCTAACCGCCCCTTACAGCTGGGGGCTAACCGCCCCTTACAGCTGGGGGCTAACCGCCCCTTACAGCTGGGGCTAACCGCCCCTTACAGCTGGCTAACCGCCCCTTACAGCTGGGGCTAACCGCCCCTTACAGCTGGGGCTAACCGCCCCTTACAGCTGGGGCTAACCGCCCCTTACAGCTGGGGCTAACCGCCCCTTACAGCTGGGGGCTAACCGCCCCTTACAGCTGGGGCTAACCGCCCCTTACAGCTGGGGCTAACCGCCCCTTACAGCTGGGGCTAACCGCCCCTTACAGCTGGGGCTAACCGCCCCTTACAGCTGGGGCTAACCGCCCCTTACAGCTGGGGCTAACCGCCCCTTACAGCTGGGGGCTAACCGCCCCTTACAGCTGGGGCTAACCGCCCCTTACAGCTGGGGGCTAACCGCCCCTTACAGCTGGGGGCTAACCGCCCCTTACAGCTGGGGGCTAACCGCCCCTTACAGCTGGGGGCTAACCGCCCCTTACAGCTGGGGCTAACCGCCCCTTACAGCTGGGGCTAACCGCCCCTTACAGCTGGGGCTAACCGCCCCTTACAGCTGGGGCTAACCGCCCCTTACAGCTGGGGCTAACCGCCCCTTACAGCTGGGGCTAACCACCCCTTACAGCTGGGGCTAACCGCCCCTTACAGCTGGGCTAACCACCCCTTACAGCTGGGGGCTAACCGCCCCTTACAGCTGGGGCTAACCGCCCCTTACAGCTGGGGCTAACCGCCCCTTACAGCTGGGGGCTAACCGCCCCTTACAGCTGGGGCTAACCGCCCCTTACAGCTGGGGGCTAACCGCCCCTTACAGCTGGGGGCTAACCGCCCCTTACAGCTGGGGCTAACCGCCCCTTACAGCTGGGGGCTAACCGCCCCTTACAGCTGGGGGCTAACCGCCCCTTACAGCTGGGGCTAACCGCCCCTTACAGCTGGGGCTAACCGCCCCTTACAGCTGGGGGCTAACCGCCCCTTACAGCTGGGGCTAACCGCCCCTTACAGCTGGGGGCTAACCGCCCCTTACAGCTGGGGGCTAACCGCCCCTTACAGCTGGGGCTAACCGCCCCTTACAGCTGGGGGCTAGCCGCCCCTTACAGATGGGGGCTAACCGCCCCTTACAGCTGGGGGCTAACCGCCCCTTACAGCTGGGGGCTAACCGCCCCTTACAGCTGGGGGCTAACCGCCCCTTACAGCTGGGGGCTAACCGCCCCTTACAGCTGGGGGCTAACCGCCCCTTACAGCTGGGGGCTAACCGCCCCTTACAGCTGGGGCTAACCGCCCCTTACAGCTGGGGCTAACCGCCCCTTACAGCTGGGGCTAACCGCCCCTTACAGCTGGGGCTAACCGCTGGGGCTAACCGCCCCTTACAGCTGGGGGCTAACCGCCCCTTACAGCTGGGGGCTAACCGCCCCTTACAGCTGGGGCTAACCGCCCCTTACAGCTGGGGCTAACCGCCCCTTACAGCTGGGGCTAACCGCCCCTTACAGCTGGGGCTAACCGCCCCTTACAGCTGGGGCTAACCGCCCCTTACAGCTGGGGCTAACCGCCCCTTACAGCTGGGGCTAACCGCCCCTTACAGCTGGGGCTAACCGCCCCTTACAGCTGGGGCTAACCGCCCCTTACAGCTGGGGCTAACCGCCCCTTACAGCTGGGGGCTAACCGCCCCTTACAGCTGGGGCTAACCGCCCCTTACAGCTGGGGCTAACCGCCCCTTACAGCTGGGGCTAACCGCCCCTTACAGCTGGGGCTAACCGCCCCTTACAGCTGGGGCTAACCGCCCCTTACAGCTGGGGGCTAACCGCCCCTTACAGCTGGGGGCTAACCGCCCCTTACAGCTGGGGCTAACCGCCCCTTACAGCTGGGGCTAACCGCCCCTTACAGCTGGGGCTAACCGCCCCTTACAGCTGGGGGCTAACCGCCCCTTACAGCTGGGGGCTAACCGCCCCTTACAGCTGGGGCTAACCGCCCCTTACAGCTGGGGCTAACCGCCCCTTACAGCTGGGGGCTAACCGCCCCTTACAGCTGGGCTAACCGCCCCTTATAGCTGGGGGCTAACCGCCCCTTACAGCTGGGGCTAACCGCCCCTTACAGCTGGGGCTAGCCGCCCCTTACAGCTGGGGCTAACCGCCCCTTACAGCTGGGGGCTAACCGCCCCTTACAGCTGGGGCTAACCGCCCCTTACAGCTGGGGGCTAACCGCCCCTTACAGCTGGGGCTAACCGCCCCTTACAGCTGGGGCTAACCGCCCCTTACAGCTGCTAGCCGCTAAGGATTACCACAGCTCATTAAATAGAGGCGTACATGATTTAAATAGGCCAAATGCTCTTCTTTGCTCCAAACCAAAATGGAAGACAAAGGGGTTGGGGGTTGAATTTATGGTTTATCAGGTCTGGGCAGAGCTCTTGCTCGCTGGATCTCCAGAACACGATGTGGTCTGTATCGACTGGGCTGAGGCCCAAGATGAAATGGCTCATTGACTGTTACAGGGCCATCAAAAGACTGGACTCACCTTCAGATGTCAGTGTCACCCACTCACTTAGGGAAAGACAGATGCAGGGATGAACATAGTGTTTATGTTTTTGTAAGATGACACTTGAGGAGCAATGTTTGCAGTGCTGGTGAGGTAACAAAGATGGCAATACCCCCCAAAAGTATTGTTCCAAAAGTCCCTGAAGGATGTCAAATGTCCCCAAAGGCTGTCAAAAGTCCCCGAAGGCTGTCAAAAGTCCCCAAAGGCTGTCATTTAAAAGTCTGCCTTTCTGAAAGTTATATTGGCGTTTTCATAGCTTTTTATTGAACACAGCGTGAAAGTTGACTTCATTTTCTAATAAATGCAGAAACACATGGATGCAAAAGTCAACAGCATTCATAGGGCAATAGCAAGAGATGCAGTATTACACCTGAGAAATATAACTGTATTACCTGCTCATGTGAAGTGGCATTTCTCTCTCCCCCCTCCGCTCCATTACTGAAACATTCATAAAGGCCAGTTAGTGATGGAGTCCCCTCATAGAGGAGGTTGAGCTGGCTAAAATGTGATGTGGGAATTGAGGCTTGTCTCTGCAAAAATTGCTCTCCCTCCTCAAAATCACTGACATTAGTTCCTGGAGTTGAAGATTCTCACCACACTTTATTAGAGGGCAGGTGGGTTTAATAATTTATAACGACTCGGGGGCATTCATGGAAGGCAAGATTGAGTTTTTCACAAACAGTTTATCTGGTCCTTGCAGCTGGGGGTTTCTTGAAAGTGTATTCAGGACCTTGTCAATACGCTTTACCCATATTGGCTGTGACATTAAATTAAATAGGTTATTGACTGGTCCGTGAGTTGGCAATGAGGCATCGAGAATGCAGGCTCACACTGCCTCCTCTGACCTTACCTCCTGTGGGTCACTCAGTGGTCCATAAATCACAGCAAAATAGAACCTGATCTTCAGCTTCTCAACGCGTCCCCTCGCATGTCTCTTTTATGTGTTTTTGATTTGTATCGATGGAAATCACAGTGGAAATGCCACTCCCTCTCTCTGTGCTTCTCTCTGTGCTTCTCTCTGTGCTTCTCTCTGTGTCTCTCTGTGTTTCTCTCTGTGCTTCTCTCTGTGCCTCTCTGTGTTTCTCTCTGTGCTTCTCTCTGTGCTTCTCTCTGTGCCTCTCTGTGTTTCTCTCTGTGCTTCTCTCTGTGCCTCTCTGTTTCTCTCTTTGCCTCTCTCTGTGCTTCTCTCTGTGCTTCTCTCTGTGCTTCTCTCTGTGCCTCTCTGTGTTTCTCTCTGTGCTTCTCTCAGTGCTTCTCTCTGTGCCTCTCTGTGTTTCTCTCTGTGCTTCTCTCTGTGCCTCTCTGTGTTTCTCTCTGTGTTTCTCTCTGTGTTTCTCTCTGTGTTTCTCTCTGTGCTTCTCTCTGTGCCTCTCTCTGTGTTTCTCTCTGTGCTTCTCTCTGTGCCTCTCTGTGTTTCTCTCTGTGCTTCTCTCTGTGCTTCTCTCTGTGCCTCTCTGTGTTTCTCTCTGTGCTTCTCTCTGTGCCTCTCTGTGTTTCTCTCTTTGCCTCTCTCTGTGCTTCTCTCTGTGCTTCTCTCTGTGCCTCTCTGTGCCTCTCTCTGTGCTTCTCTCAGTGCTTCTCTCTGTGCCTCTCTGTGTTTCTCTCTGTGCTTCTCTCTGTGCCTCTCTGTGCTTCTCTCTGTGCCTCTCTGTGTTTCTCTCTGTGCTTCTCTCTGTGCCTCTCTGTGTTTCTCTCTGTGCTTCTCTCGGTGCCTCTCTGTGTTTCTCTCTGTGCTTCTCTCTGTGCTTCTCTCTGTGCCTCTCTGTGCTTCTCTCTGTGCCTCTCTGTGTTTCTCTCTGTGCTTCTCTCTGTGCCTCTCTGTGTTTCTGTCTGTGCTTCTCTCGGTGCCTCTCTCTGTGCCTCTCTGTGTGCCTCTCTGTGTTTCTCTCTGTGCTTCTCTCTGTGCCTCTCTGTGCTTCTCTCTGTGCCTCTCTGTGTTTCTCTCTGTGCTTCTCTCTGTGCCTCTCTGTGTTTCTCTCTGTGCTTCTCTCGGTGCCTCTCTCTGTGCTTCTCTCTGTGCCTCTCTGTGTTTCTCTCTGTGCTTCTCTCTGTGCCTCTCTCTGTGCTTCTCTCTGTGCCTCTCTCTGTGTTTCTCTCTGTGTTTCTCTCTGTGTTTCTCTCTGTGCTTCTCTCTGTGCCTCTCTCTGTGTTTCTCTCTGTGTTTCTCTCTGTGCCTCTCTCTGTGCTTCTCTCTGTGCCTCTCTCTGTGTTTCTCTCTGTGTTTCTCTCTGTGCCTCTCTCTGTGTTTCTCTCTGTGCCTCTCTCTGTGTTTCTCTCTGTTTCTCTCTGTTCTTCTCTCTGTGCTTCTCTCGGTGCCTCTCTCTGTGCTTCTCTCTGTGCCTCTCTGTGTTTCTCTCTGTGCTTCTCTCGGTGCCTCTCTCTGTGTTTCTCTCTGTGCCTCTCTCTGTGTTTCTCTCTGTGTTTCTCTCTGTGTTTCTCTCTGTGCTTCTCTCTGTGCCTCTCTCTGTGTTTCTCTCTGTGTTTCTCTCTGTGCCTCTCTCTGTGTTTCTCTCTGTGCCTCTCTCTGTGTTTCTCTCTGTGTTTCTCTCTGTTCTTCTCTCTGTGTTTCTCTCTGTGCTTCTCTCTGTTCTTCTCTCTGTGCTTCTCTCTGTTCTTCTCTCTGTGCTTCTCTCTGTTCTTCTCTCTGTGCTTCTCTCTGTGCTTCTCTCTGTTCTTCTCTCTGTGCTTCCCTCTGTTCTTCTCTCTTTGCTTCTCTCTGTGCCTCTGTCTTTTTCTTTCCTCCCTTCTTTTTTCTCACAATTTGCTTCTCATCATCACATCAGTGATAGAGCGTGCTGGTATGCCAGTAAGCAGACAAGAATGACAACAGCCATGGGGATGGGATCCCATTTCCACCTCAGTCAGTATTGGTGCTTAATATGTTAAGGGATTTCAGTCTCTCTCACCCAGGAAGAGAAAAGGCTTAAATATTTAGAAGTCCGTTTAGGAATGAGGTTGAGGTTATTGAAGGAAAAGTGTCCATTGATTTTATCCAATGATTTGTAATGTGGAATGGGATTCACAGAAATGATTCACACCCCTGGGGCACTGTCTCTGATGAGGTCAAGTTAAGAGTAGCACATCTATAGTGTCCTGTATGTAGCGTTCTTTCTGTACTACGTAACAGCCTACTTTGATTGGAATGGAATTTGGAAGTCAACCATGTGTGGATGGGCTCCTGTGAGTTCAGGGTCTGTCCAGATTAGATCTTTTTTTTTCCTCTCGACCCTAAACTTCCACACCACATGATTCTGCATGTCTCCTATCTTCACACCTGTAGAAGCCAGCTGTGACTGAAGGGTTAACACTTAAGCATTCCATTCCCTTACCCAGTGGCGAGCCAGTCCCCGAAACCATCAAGCTATTCCTGTGGCAATTAACTCCACATAACAGAATCAGAACTGAAGCTGGGGGAGAGAAACACAACCACAGAGAGAGACACCATTTTCCCATTCTGTTGTAGCCCGGGCTCCGCCGGCGCCTCTGCCACACCGTGAGGCGCGCGCAGACGCTGGAACGTGTCGCCGGACAGATGTAATTTGGTTCATGTTTTGTAGATGTTGGAGTGAAAATGATAAAATATCACTTTGCAGGTCTAGAGAGATGGCCGGAGAGGTGGGAGGAGGAGATGCTTGGAGGGTCTGGTGGAGAGTGGAGTGTCTGTGTGTGTGTGTGTGTGGGGGGGGGGTCGATGTAAGCTCTTGTAAATCAGAAGCCGTAGCTGATTGCGTAGCAGTGTGCCTCTTTGTGCACAGAAACAAATGTATGGTGTGTCTGAGTGTGTCAGGCCATACAGAGTTTCCTGCTGCCTGCCACATTGACCAGGCAGAACCAGGAAGGACACAGCTGAGACCACACAAGGGCCAGGTCACGCTCAGATGGACCATCACTCCACATATCTCCTCGATAGCTACCCGCTGGCACATGAGGTTATTTCTAACATATTACCATAGTATTAGTAAAATTATAAGATAGTAAACAGCATAGTACTGGAAATATATTTTCATGACTGTGAAATGAAACATGTGAGGCATGATACATGATGTATTATACATGATGACTAAATGGTGAATATGGGGATGCAAGATACAAATGTAGACATTGGAATGGGTTCACTTTCAAGCTCTGATACACACAATTAGAGAGCCATAAATGAGCATTTCTCTGTAAGTGGCTGTAGCATGAGAATTGGAATAAATTGATCCTGATGGAAATGATAGGCAATCGTATAAGTCGCTAGTGCTATTTCAACACTGGTTTTAAACCCTGTAATCTGCTAACAGTCAAACAATGTACTATTCTAAACTGCTCCAATCGCATCTGTAGCTTTGTACTTTCCTGCGGGCAACTGTTCATGAGCTATGTGAAGAGTTACTGACTGTGGTTAGAATACCGAGAGATTAACATTGATTTTATCTTCTTTCTGAAACACATTTCAATAAAATATAGATTTTTTTTTTTTAAAGGAAACTTCCATTACGCTACCATGAGTTGCTGAATATCTCTTCCTCTTCCGATTGCTCCACTGTTCACGCACCTTTTTAAGAGCTAAAAAGTTTACAAGCGAAGTAGTGACGGCATTTCTTTTTTTTCTCTATAAGTATACTGACAGTTAGGAGTAGAGTTGAGATGGCATCAGTGAAAGTTCTCACTTTTCCTCCTTTAACTTTTAAATGATTTCCTCCACCATCTTTGTGGACTTTTGAACAAACAATGCTTTGGTGCTGAGAAAAAGCCCGATGTACCTTCTTCCCACAGCCATTTTTGTATTTGCTTTTAATTTGTATCGATCTTTCGCTAGCGCCTCAATTTTGCCAATGTCAAAAAGGTGAAGGGAGCATTACAATATACAATGTTTTCTCTTCTCTCTTATCGAAGGGGGAAATGAAAAGCAAATGGCAACTTTGTCCAGGACGTGCGTCTGCCCTGGCGGAAGGGGCTTTGAAGCGTGGGGGGCGAAATTGAAAAGGTTGCGGGTTCACATCCCTGGACAATGAAAACCCTCCCAGCCCTCTGCAGCTTCAGGAGATTAAAAGCAGCAGAGAGATAAGAGGAAGAATCAGGCAGACGTTTTCACTCTGTAGTGGCCCTCCGATCGAAAGGCAGAAGTGCTCACGTTGGCCAAAACATAGACAGACGCTCTGCGGGAGAGATAGGGTGAATCATTCAGAACTGACCTTGGCTAGATTTTCTTCGGGCCAAAAACAGGTTTGGTTTTGTCTCCAGCTCCGAAATGGAAACGCTAGGTATAGACTGAATCAAATCAATAACAAAACAACACAGAATCAAAGGGGGGGAGAGTACAGGTTATGTGATATGACTCGATAACAATCAGATTGCTTTCTCTCCTTCAGAAGACTATAAAGTGCAGAGAAGATCAATCTGAAGTATCAAACCTTTGCTATAATAAAAGCAAAGCGTTTGCCGGTGTGAGGATATTGTTACAATGATTCCAGAAGGTTTCATGCATACCAATACAGTATGCATGAATTCACACGCATTCAGACATGTGCACGCTCCTGCAAGTCTCTGGTTGCTGCACGGCCAGTCTCTTGGCAATCTCTCAAGTCTTTGCCTTTCATGAACCACATAGAAATATGGAGATGCATGCAGGCTGTCTGTTAAATAGGTTGGGCTCTTTGGAGAGAAAGCAGAACAGCGAAGGCCACCCAGCAGTCCACCAGCAGACAGACACTACTCCCACTGGAGACACACCGGACTCACCGACTCAGACAATCTCTGTGTTACTGCTAAACTAAGAGATGGAGGCTCACTGTATTGAGAATAGAGTGCTGAGGGGTAATAAAGATGTATTTGGTTGGAATGGATGGGTTTATGCAGTTATTTTTGATCAATAAAATGTAAAGTAAAGCCCAAGAACACAATCTGTTATATTTTCACAATGAATTTTACTCAGATAAATTGATTCATTTCTCTTTTCTGTTTTCTTTTTTCTTCTCTTTTTTCCTTGAACCTGCTGTAAGGCCCCAAATTCAAATCAAATTGGATTTTAAACATGAGGCGAATATAACAGGTGTAGTAGAACTGACCATGAAATGCATATTTACAAGCCCTTTACAATCAATGCAGTTTTAAGAAAATAGAGATAAGAAAATATTTACAAAATAAACTTGTCTTTTTTTTTTAAGTAACACAATAAAATAACAATAATGTACCTATATACAGTGGGGGAAAAAGCATCTACTTGTCATTTACAAGAGCTATTGATAAGAGCTATTGATAAGAGCTATTGATAAGAGCTATTGATAAGAGCTATTGATTAGAGCTATTGATAAGAGCTATTGATAAGAGCTATTGATAAGAGCTAGCTAAATGAGTAATCCGTTTGGATCAGGGAAACGTAAATATAAATGACACGTGTTTTAGATCTATTTGACCTTATAATCACCGGAGACAAAATTAGTAAACCAATCATATGGCAAAAAACTGAAGCATATCAACATAACTTTCCCACAATAAAGTTTATGAAATGCTGTGCCATTATGCAGAATTTAAATTGAGCAACTTTTTAACTCGCAAGGATGGGCACCGTTAAATGTCTTAATTCTGGCCTACCTCGACTTTTCTGTTTTCTATTTACATCATGTTAAATATTAGCCACCATCAGTATCGACGTCAATTTACTGTTAGGTCCCTTCAACTGGCATATCCTACATGATCATTCCATGTAATTACATTGTTTTGTTTACATTTGTTTACTTCCTGTGTAAACACCATCACGGCCATGTTGTTGTTGCTGAGGATCATTAGTAACAGATGATAATATTTTTAAAAAGACATGTAGGCTAATTAAATAGTTAGGGAGCAGAGAGCAGACCAAGCCGTAGCAGTTTGAACCTGACGCATGGCACGATCCTCGGCTGTGTCATCACGCAGTTCCATGGTTGTTGCAGGTTATAGATGAGGGTATAACCTACTATCCAACACTATTCTCCTTTTTATACAATTCTATGTAGACTCATATTCCAACGCTGCCATGGATTAAAGAACTGAATGTGGCTATTTTCAGAATGAATCAAACCACTGTCTTTTTTATTTGTCAATATATATATAGTCTCTAAAGGCTCTCCAAACCAGTTTTTTTTTTATTCAAACATACTTTCCTAACCCAAAATGTGCCTAAATACTCTACAAGATCTACCAGTTGGTGTTGAAATGGATATTTTCTTGATTGATCCCTATTTTATGAACCCGTTCCACTCGATGTATTCCAGTCTGTTGACAAAATTCTGATTAAAGGTACCCACGTACTTAAAGGGATGGCTTAAGGTAAATGTATTGAAAACCCTATTGAATTAAAACTCCACGAGAAAATTCTGTTGGCCAGCAAGTGGGAGTGTTTTCATCAGTGGAATGACATTTATTCAGTGCGTGCAAAGGAACCATGTCTGTAAAGCCAGTTAGGCTCCTCTTCATAAGATAAGTCTGAATACTAACCACTGAGAAGTGCCTTTAAGTCTGTATACCAAGTACTGAGTAGTGCATAGGAAAGGGGTGCTTAAGAAAGGCATCGTTTCCTAAATCAGAATCGGGCCCTAAGTGATTTAAGCTAAGGGGTGGATCAAAATGTATTGAATGGTTACCTGGAGAAAAATGGGGGAGGATCATGGTTTTTCAATTTCAGTCAAAGGGAGGGTCATGTAATTTGTCTATATTTATCAGTGTTTTAGAATGAGTTGCGTATTAGGCTATACTGTACAGTATATCGATGTGTCCCAAATGCCACTGCTCACCTCTGATTCTCCGCTGGGCATGCGCTACCAAGTGCACCTATAGGCTATTTTGTGTGGTCTCAATCAAATGATCCATAGCCTGTAGGCTAGGCTTGGGTTGTATACCGTATCTACCGGGGTATTTGGAAATACCAACAGGATGGTTTTTCAATACTGTCAATACCATTGAAACAATTTATTTTAAGTTTTTCAATCAATTGTAATATGAATGTAGCTACTTTTTAAAGTAAATACTTGATGTCAACTTGTGCAATACAGAAAATACATTAGTGTAACACAACGAAAAATAGCTTCATATTCATCAGATGGCAGCCACACAAGTAAATGAGCGTACAATGAAAAATAAAGTTTTTTTTTTGCAAAAAATGATGCATGGCCGTTTATCATAAAAATAATGTACCCAGCTACATTTCCTAATGTTTTTCTTAATGGAGTAAAGTAGGCTGGCTACACCAAGGAAAGTACTAGAGAAAAGCTGTCGGCTGATCAAATCCATGTATGTCAATTCTCATCCAAGTGGAGAAGTGCAACTGAAGCACAAGATGAGTCTGATGCCGAGCAGAAATTACAACAAGCAGGTTTTTTTCCTGCGCTTTTTGTATTTTTTTTCTTCTGTGTGAAAAATGACGAATTCTGCGTTAGTGCGATCCCTTAACTTGCTAGTTATCTAAGTAAGTGGCTGAATTAATAAGACGACGGGGCATCATATTGTGTAAGCTTTAAGCTGTCTTTGAGCAGTCAAAGTCCTTTGGATGAGTTACAGTATCTGTACAGCTGCCACTATCTTTTAATGTACTTGCATTTTTTCGGCCCGCATACTCTCCGCCAATCTTCTCCGAGCAGAGCAGGCAGACTCCACACAGACACAGCATGTACACATGCTGCTCCAGAGCCAGTACTGTTCTTCCTTAAGACAAGCATGCGTCAAAACTTTGTTCATTTTGCACAATGTCTCTCATCACATTCACTTGTAAGTGTCCAAACTCACCAAAAAATGACATTGGGTAGTTCCTACCAATATATATGTATAACTTTATGAGCTGGATTGCCTGTCTTTGCAATTAGCTAGCAGCCTCCATGGTAATTCGCTATTACTTGTGCTAATTTTGTTAGCATTCTGGTAATAGGTGCCCAAACGGCTTTTATTGCGTTTTTGGCGCCCTTGTTGTACTAAGCTGGTAATACCGTAAATTCTGGAATGAGAGAAGGATGGTATGATTATATGAAAATCAGCATTCCGCCCAACCCTACTATAGGCTATAAAGTGCTTGGAGAAACACAGAGCAATGTTATAGTTGTAAGATAGCTGCTGGGATGGTGTAAATCAAACTAGGCTGCGTTACACACTGCAATGAATATTCCAACCCTGAGCCACGCCTGCCCTGCTCTTGCTGATCAAAAACGTTTTTTGTGTGGTGCCTGACCAACACCTATGGTGTAGGCCTATGCTGGCAGTTCAGGAGGAGAGTCAAAGGCTTCTTCCAAAAATCATTTTTGATTAGGCCTAGTCCAAAAATCTTGCTTGCGGACTAGCTTACTGTATGTTCTGTTCAGTTTGAGGAGGAGAGCGCAAAGATGAGGAGGACAGGACGTCAACTTTGATAGCTTGCTACTACTATAATAGATTTTGTTTCTTGCCATTGATGTATTTATCAGTTATTGACGTCCACAATAAGCCAGACTCGAATAACTTACTTTATGGTGCTGAAACTGACATTGCAGTGCAAAGTAAGTCAATGGGAAATGGACAGCTCATGGGTGCTGAAAGTAGGCAAATCCGAGTCGGCACAATTCATTTAAACCGTCTTCATTTTAATGAGACTTTACTAACAACAAGAGGGTTTTGTGTTAGAACCTATTCCTTTCTATTTAACAAATGAGGTAGGCCTACCTGTTTGACAGACAAAATTAGGCTATAGGCTGCTATTTCCATAGATTTTGTCGGTCAATTCCTCCACCCACCATGCACTCTTTAAATAGCCTACCTCCGTGTCAGTGAATGGCTGTTAAAAACAAGACTCAAATTGAGGGGTATGAGAGGGTATGCCAGGCGTACCCATTGTTAGTTTAAGATTTGGATGAAAATGAAACAGATCTGTTTATATCTTTAACAGCGCGTTGGTCCACGATGCATTATGCTAGAATCAAGCTGTACAATACCTCGGAAAGATGTGACTCAGATGCATATGGGGATATCATTGTTTAGTTTATTTGACATTCAGAGGCTGAGCTACAACCTCTTAAACCGAAGAGAAAAAAGACTTTGCTTGGGAAGTAATCTGATTCTGTCACTATCAATTGATTAAGCTATTCACTTTTTTTGTACAATCGAAGGTGTTTAAACCTAGAGAGCTTTCGGGGAAATTCTTGTGACCGTCTCTCATTGGGTTAAGCAAGAGAAGAAGAGCAGCCAGCAGTTAGCTAAAGCTTACATTTTTCTGTGTCAGTAGGCCTGCTCTGTATGGGGTGGAAAGGTACAGTAGGCCTGCTATGTATGGGGTGGAAAGGTACAGTAGGCCTGCTCTGTATGGGGTGGAAAGGTACAGTGGGCCTGCTCTGTATGGGGTGGAAAGGTACAGTAGGCCTCCTCTGTATGGGGTGGAACGGTACAGTAGGCCTGCTCTGTATGGGGTGGAAAGGTACAGTAGGTCTGCTCTGTATGGTGTGGAAAGGTACAGTAGGCCTGCTCTGTATGGGGTGGAAAGGTACAGTAGGCCTGCTCTGTATGGGGTGGAAAGGTACAGTAGGCCTGCTCTGTATGGGGTGGAAAGGTACAGTAGGCCTCCTCTGTATGGGGTGGAAAGGTACAGTAGGCCTACTCTGTATGGGGTGGAAAGGTACAGTAGGCCTGCTCTGTATGGGGTGGAAAAGTACAGTAGGCCTGCTCTGTATGGGGTGGAAAGGTACACTAGGCCTGCTCTGAATGGGGTGGAAAGGTACAGTAGGCCTGCTCTGTATGGGGTGGAAAGGTACAGTAGGCCTAACTTTTGAAAGTACCACGCTCAGATTCATAATGACATCTCAGATTTAACAGGGACCGTTTCATTGCAAAGGCACACTGATTTGGCATTAGAGAAATATGATTAGATGAACACATAGGCCAATCTCTCTGTCCATTCTTAGCCTGTGTGGTATTTAAAAGGATTCTGCTAATTACGAAAATGAACGTGGAATAGCATGAAATGTTTATAAAAGGCCATTTTTTTTCTCGGACCTGCAAACACATTGATAGATTTATGCAATGCCTTTACTATAAAGGAGATCTTTCCACCCCTACTCTTGTCCACGGTGGTCTGCGAACCTACAACCTTCTGGCCCACAGCCTTGTACGCTATCAAAATTCCTGCATTGCAATGTAATGCTTACAGGACAGCGAACAGTTTCTAAAACTGCATATCTAAGATTCTTGTCTCTCAAAGAAGCGAGGGTAAATGGTAGGCATGTTCTCAGCTATCCACTTTATGTTTTAAATATTATTTCTGGTATAGGGGAGGGTCACCACTTTTTCTTTTCATGTGTTCAGGGAGGGTTTAGGTGAAATATATTTTGCTGAGGGAGGGCCATCCATTTTCATTTCAGAGAGGTCCTCTCCATGTAACCCTTATTATAAATGACGTTCACTCATTAATGTTATGCTCGTCTGTAGCCAAACCCCTGCTAGTCTGTAGTCTCGTGCCATGTCATTACCATATTTCCTGCCAGGCAGAGATGAAGCCCCACCACCACAGATCTCATCACTCCTCAGACCAGACCCATACCTCAAACTGTGCTAGGATGAAAAATACCCTCACATCTCACATCTCACAAGCAACCGATCAATTTCAACCAGGATTCAGAGATAGAGTAGGGGTTGAAGAAGAAAAAGAGAACGAGAACGAGACAGACTGCACAACAAAATATGTCTGAATTTTTATTTGCTTTAAAATAGATTTTTTAAAGTTCAGCACCCGGTGAGACCTGTCTGGTCCAAACGTCTGTACCTCTAACCATCGGTCGGGGGCTGTGTGCTTTCCTCTCCCCTCCCATGCTCTCTCTCTGGCCCGCCTGATGCTTGAATTAACTAGTCTAAATGACAGGGCCTCAGTGGTCCACGTCGCCCACAGGGCCTTGCACTCTCCCAGGGTTTCAGAGGCCCAGCGACCCACCCACCCTGCTGCTGTCACTGTCAGAGCAGAAACAGAGGGGGGAGACAGGGAGAACGTGTAGCAGGGAGATAACCTGTACGGAGCAGAGCTGTCGGCCTTCGCGCCGCAGCACACGACGGTGCTCTTTGACAGGCTTATTAACGGGAAGCCAGGATGGAAAAGAGGCCTATTGGCATTGGGATCAGGAGAGAAGAGACTTTTCTTATCACCAGGACACCGGGGATTAGAGTCTGGCCTCCTCTGATAAATTAATGATTCACTCTTATCTGTCACGTTTAAAGGCTGTCAGACACAGACGGTGACAGTCCCACCCCACCCTAAACCAAACAACAAACCTGAACTGGACTACCACAGATAGAGAGAATGGAAGAGAACGAGACGTCCAGTTTTGGGGGTTTATTCTTCTTTGTTTAGACTTTCCTTTCTGATAACAGACAAGGAGGGCGACACAGAGAAAAGCTGTCATGTCACTTCAGATTCAACCAATAACCTTGGAAACCCACTGGCAATGTCACACCACATATCTCATGACAGAATCATTCAGTCATAATGGGAAAATATATTTGGGATTGTTAGTAAACAAAATGATCAGGAGGCACAAACAAATCATTTTGGGTCCTCTGGAGTCCTAATGAATATATGCTATTCATCGTCTATGTCCTGTATTTTCTATACAAAGAAGTAGATAGATTGGAGGCTCTTCTGAGAGCAGTGGAATTACAAGACAGCCTTCTGGTTAATTCAAACTAACTTTCATTTGAATTATTTAAAGGGAAGATTTTCATTTGGGCAATTAATTATGAGATATTGACTGAGGAAAAAGACCAAAGACAACTCTCTCTCTGGATTTAAACAAAGAAAAGAGAGGATTTAGCTCTAGGCTAGTCCTTTAAAATATGAGCTTTGTTTTTACAGTATTTCTATAAGTATAACTGCTGATTGTAGTCATACAGCCAATTACACTCGGAGTATATTTAATGTGGCTTCTTCAGTGAATGCCTCACATTTCATTAGATATTTCAGAATGGTATAAAGTAGCTCAGGTGCGAAGGGAAATATTACAGCCCACATTCCATATTATACCCAATGACATAAAAGGCAATCCCAACCCTTTATTTGCCCTCCCTCTACAGAGGTGTTGGGTTAAATGCGGAAGACACCTTTCGGTTGAATGCAATTGTCTCAATTGTGAGAGAGCAGTAGAACACATAGGGGCTCTGCTCGGCACGCATAAATGGATACATCAACCTTTGACTGTCACATTTAAAGTAACTGTCCAGTGTTTCCAGATATCTATGAAGTATGACCTAGAGTTACTTACAATATGAGGTAAATAGTTTCCCTTCCAATTTTCTTTATTATTTGGGTATGAGAGAAAAGGAGATTTTAAAAGGGAGATTTTCACTGGACAGTTACTTCAAAGAAGACATAAAGGAAAGACGTGGGTATTCCAGTTTTATATCCCCTCGACAGAAAAAGGGTGATCTTCGAGCAACAAAGTTGAGACAACGTGGTCCTAAATTCAGAGACAAGGCCAATTAAAGGTGTCACACACCTGGCCTTTAATGCCCTTGAGGGAGCTGCTTGAAACCTGTCAGCCCGACTCACCTCTCCTCTAGAAAACTGACTGGGGCAGAGCTGTGGCAGCAGCAGATCTGGGTTTAAATACTATTTGAAATCTTTCAAACCCTTTGAGTGTTTGCTTTAGTCTGCCTCGAGTGCCAGATGGGCAGGATTTTCCATTGTGTGACTATTCTGTTGGTCCCTTTAAGCCAGCCAAGGCGAATCCGGCCAAAATAAAGTATTTTAAATGATTTCAAAGAATATTTGAACCCAGGTCTTAGCAGCGGTCGGCTATACCTGCCGTGTGATTGGCAAAGCTGGCGAGTTAGGGCTGGCGTGGGCTCCGCTAGCCCCGTCTGCGGTAATAGCAGAGCGGAGAATGCTGGGAATATTAATGTCCCCTCATAATTTATTAATCCCCAAATCCATGGGATATCAGCTTGGTGCTTTATGAAAAGAAAACATCAATCCTGTGGAGGTAATTAGAGAAGGAGGGGGGAAGAGAGAGAGAGAGAGAGGGATGGATGGAGGGATGGATGGAGGGATGGAGGGAGGGAGGGAGGGAGGGAGGGAGGGAGGGAGGGAGGGAGGGAGGGAGGGAGGGAGGGAGGGAGGGAGGGAGGGAGGGAGGGAGGGAGGGAGGGAGGGAGGGAGGGAGGGAGGGAGGGAGGGAGGGAGGGAGGGAGGGAGGGAGGGAGGGAGGGATGTGAACCCCTCCAGTTATTGGGGAGAAAACCAATATTTGATTGTGTGCTGTTGGGGCCCATCTGTTAAATGAGTGTGCTTCCAGGGTTGGAACTGAACAGAAGAGAACGCTGTGCCTGCCTCTCTGTTGTTGTGCTGCCTTGTCTTTGCTAAACGTGATGATGTTCAACTGACACCCCCACCTCTCACTGTTCCTCTGGATGTTGTTGTTTGGTTCCGGGGCTGAAACATGAAAGCTTTTTTGCGCTCAGAACCTGTCACAGATTGTAACGTGTTAAAGTGACACGTAGCAACTCAACGCCAGCTGCATTAGTACAGTGACATGACAGTGACATGTGGTTAATTTCCTGTCACTGTGCAACAAAGTCATAGCAACGTTTGAATACTTTTTATACAACTGGGTGCATAGTGCTGGCACAGTCAGAACATCCTCCATAATGGCAAGACTCTAATGTGTCTTTAGACCATAACACTTATCATTACCTAAATCAGTGGGAACAGGTGGTTGTGTGAGCCTGCGTGTGACGAATGCATTTTTGTGTGTGTGTGTGTGTGTGTGTGTGTGTGTGTGTGTGTGTGTGTGTGTGTGTGTGTGTGTGTGTGTGTGTGTGTGTGTGTGTGTGTGTGTGTGTGTGTGTGTGTGTGTGCGTGCGTGCGTGCGTGTGTGTGTGCGTGTGTTATTGTTGCCAGGCTGAGGCACGGATGTGATTACGTTCTGTGAACAGATGGACAACAGGCCTAATGTCCACCACTACCATTTACAACCATTCATTCACTATCATTTCTGTTCTGGGAATTTGTGTGGGAATTTACAGGGAGTTCCTGGTACACAGGACCTCCTACTGGATGATGGATGTTTAACAATCACAGGACAACAATTACGGAACACCGGGTGAAAATGGAAGACTACATTTCTGTGTGAAGTATGCCATTATGTCCACTCATCAAATAATATGGGAAACATTGGAATTCTCCCCTGTCATCCCTGCTATGAGTACGTTGCTTTCAAACTACATCTGCCCTGGTGGTTGTTGGGATGAAACAGTGACCACGGCTGCCTAAACAGGCCTATTTTGAAATCTATCAAATGAGATTCTTCCTTTGTAAACCGTCGCACGGTTTATGTCTCCAGTCTATCTCTTCTAATTTATCTCTCAAATTTAAGAAGAAGCTGTGCACGTCATTGCATTCAAATCTCTTTTTAATCAAATGTAACACATCTCAAGCCTATAATAAGTTCACAACATGAACTCTGCCACCGACATTGTTACCCACCGGGCACAAACTGTTTGAACCAATGTTGTTTTAATGTCATTTGTAAATGTATTGTGATGTGGAATCTACGTGGAAAATACACCGGATTTTGACAAAAGTAATCTAAGTAAATTGTTGTTTCGAGGGTCAAATGTCAACCACAGGATCATGTTATCATGGTAACCAAATTTAAACATAGACATTTGTACCTTTAAAACAACATCAGATCAGCTGTTATATCCATTATCAGGGGGGGAAACTATAGGCTGGGCAGCACCTCCTCCTGGAGAATTTATCTATCTACACATAAAGCTACTCTTTAGTCTCCCATATAGGGTTTTAACCAAGCCCAGCCCAGCTTAGTTATGATATTTGTCATTAACTATTACCAATGTGCTATCGTGAAAATGATTGTTGAGAGATCTCCACTCAAAAACGAAATGGATTCAGGGCTGCTATCAAAGTCATTCCAGAGGGTAGGTTTAACAGAGCAAATTAAATGTGACTATACTTTCTCACTCGCATAACATCAATGATGCTATTTAAGCTTATAGCATTTGCAAAGTCATCAACAGCGATTGTTTCAAATCTACCCAGAATTCAACAAAAAACTTGACAATACAATAGGCCTAGGGTTTCAAGCTCTGGTTGATTTAAAATGCAATGATATTTAGTGATGTTGAATTGTGTTTGGTTGTCAACGCAACCAAATATCAGCATTTGAAGGAGGTATCTTTTTCTTGAATAGTTCCATCTGTGCCAAGTAGTCTGTGTAATGAGGTGCGTTACTGGCGGCAGAGAAGTCAGGCGCAGGAGAGCGAGAACTGATTTACAACGCTGTCGTTTAATCAACATAAAACCACCGTCAACAGAACAATACATGAAATGGGTCAAACAAAACCCGGTAATCACCAGCATAACGTGCACAAGCACTACAAGAAACAATTACCGACAAGGACATGGGGGGGAACAGAGGGGTTAAATACACAACATGGAATTGATGGAAATGGAACCAGGTGTGATGGAAGACAAGACAAAACCAATGGAAAATGAAAAGTGGATCGGCGATGGCTAGAAGGTCGGTGAAGTCGACGGCCGAACGTCGCCCAAACAAGGAGAGGGACCAACTTCGGCAGAAGTCGTGACAGTCTGGCTTTAATTCCAGTTTGTCTACAAATGTATCATTGATATGTTGGATTCGCATCTCTATCTCAACCAAAAATCTAAGTTAAAGAATAGGACTAAATCAAATCAAGCATTATTTTATTTTATTTGATTTAGTCCTATTCTTTAACTTAGATTTTTGGTTGAGATTGAGATGTGAATCCAACATATCAATGATTAATTTGTAGACAAACTGGAATTAAAGCCAGACTACGTCAATGGCACAAATGGAACTATCCAAGCAGAAGATTAAATCTCCTTCAAACACAACAAACAGAATTCAATATCGCTTTTGAAATACAGTAAATAGCCGAATAACTTGGTAACAAGTTAACCAATTATATGTTGGATTCACGTCTTCAACGGAAACAAAACAAAAAGTTAAAGAATGGGATTAAGCCTGTGGCTCAGGTGGAACTATCCAAGCAGTCAGATAGATGCATAGGTCATCGCAGGTCTGTGGAGAGCTTCACAATTGCTGTAATAATCCGCATAGAATCCCAAATGCCATTGATCACTTGCACCATACACTTTTAATGTAATCTCAACTGCAATCCAGGTCGTTTGGTTCTGCTATTAGATAAAGCACGGTGATAACACAATCTGTCGTGTAAATAAACAACATATCTGACATTGTATTCCCATTTGAACTTTGCTGTGCTTTAAATAGTTAAACGCGTAGTGATAGACATTTGGGTGACAACTACATTTGGAAGTTGGTTGTGCTTTCAGATTCCTCAAACTCAACTCTGAACCTCTAAGCCAGGGACTGATTTAGAGTGTGCTGTTAATGATCAGGGCGAACAGAAAACCAGCAGGCTCCAGACCTCGTAGGGTAAGAGTTGACTACCCCTGTTTTAGATGGTTGAAAGCATAATGATAACACATTGGAAATTCAACTAACTTTTGGCTGCCTTTTTGAGTGGGTGAATAAAGGTTGTTATTTCATTGATCAACGTCTCAACCAAATACATGTATTACCCAATTCTCCACATTGAAATGGCGTGGTGTGCCCACTGGTTTACTGTCTGGTAACGTGCTGTCGTACATCTCAAACAGTTCAAGGGTCTCCCCTCTGGACTCTTTCACAGAATCACAGAATCTAATTCCCCTCTAATTACAGTCCTGCAATCAGGACAGTTTTTTGACAACCCAGCAGGAAGCAGCATCTCTACAGACTCATCCCAGGCAAAGGTACCACCCTCCCCATAAACTCTCCACCACCTCCACCACCTCTGTCTGATCCTACCCCCACAGAGTTACTCACCCACACCACTTCCTCCCTACCTGACCCTAAACATACCCAACAGAGTTACACTCCCACACCACTTCCTCCCTACCTGACCCTAAACCTACCCCCACAGAGTTACTCACCCACACCCCTTCCTTCCTCCCTACCTGACCCTAAACATACCCCACAGAGTTATTCACCCACACCACTTCCTCCCTACCTGACCCTAAACCTACCCCCACAGAGTTACTCACCCACACCACTTCCTCCCTACCTGACCCTAAACCTACCCCCACAGAGTTATTCACCCACACCACTTCCTCCCTACCTGACCCTAAACCTACCCCCACAGAGTTATTCACCCACACCACTTCCTCCCTACCTGACCCTAAACCTACCCCCACAGAGTTATTCACCATCTCAATAACTTTAAGGAGCTATTGAATCCATTAGTGTCACGGCTGTGACCTGGGCCAGATGTAAGCCTGGGCATTAGTAGCTCTATTATATTCTGAACTGTCGGAGGGAAAGGCCAAGGGCGCCTCAGGGCAGCAGGCAGCAGCAGCATCAGGGTCTGAGAGGATGGGAGTCTGGAGGAGATGACTCAGCAAGCCTTGCAATGTTTCTGTAGTTCTTATGAAGGTCACAGCAGTATTGGTATTAAGGCCTTTCTCCTTCTCGTTGTTTGCTAAAGCCTTTGACAGAGACACGTCCACACGACGCTAATTTGATCCTCTGCCCCTGTCCCCCTGTCACTCTGATGCAGAGTGGCTAGGTAACTGCATGTATTGTATTTTTTAAATCGTTCCATGATGCTCAATCAATATTGAAGTGTCTTGCCCCCCCCCCCCCCCCCCTCAGTATTGAGTAGTTACAGGATTGTCAGCTCAGATTGGCCGATCTGTTGAAGCAGCCTGTCACTTTTACTACTCATTTATGTTTAATATGTGTCTCTGAATAGAACGTCAAGTTTGACCTTTTTGAACTGAATATAGTTTTGAAAGGTGTCCTGTAGATGCCTGCTTAATAAGCATGGGCCATTTAATGGTGGCCTACAAATGCCTTTTCATTGATTCCTTATCATTAGAAAATACATGTAGCCTTTGTCATCGAATCAATCTTTGTGACAACTTTAAGCAAATCACCCATTGTCCCTTTATCAATACATAATTACCTCACATCTATTCACCTCACTGTCTGCATCCCAAATGGCACCCTATTCCCTATATAGTGCACTTCTTTTGACGAGGGCCCATTGTACTCTGTTTTTTTCAAGTGTGCGCTATGTAGGGTATAGGGTGCCATTTGGGATGTAGCACGGTCTCAGAGAAACATCGGGTTCAGGTAGAGTTAAGAGAATCTACTCTGGGGGAGAGGGAGGAAAGGCCATTTTCCCTCTATGATACAGTGCCTTCAGTAAGAATTCACACCCCTTTACTTCTTCCACATTTTGTTGTATTACAGCCTGAATTTAAAATGGATTAAATTGTGATTTTTGTTTCACTGGCCTACACACAATACCCCATAACGTAAAAATGTAATTATGTTATTTAAAGTAAATTATTTACAAATGAAAAACTGAAATGTCTTGAGTTAATAAGTATTCGACCCCTTTGTTATGGCAAGCCTAAATACGTTCAGGAGTAAAGATTTGCTTAACAAGTCACATAATAAGTTGTATGGACTCTGTGTGCAATCATAGTGTTTAACATGATTTTTGAATCACTACCTCATCTCTGTAACCCACACACAATTACCTGCAAGGTCCCTCAGTCAAGCAGTGAATATCAAACAAAGATTCAACCACAAAGACCAGGGAGCTTTTCCAATGCCTCGCAAAAAAGGGCACCTATTGGTAGATGCATATATATTTTTTAAAGCAGACAATGAATTTCCCTTTGAGCATGGTGAAGTTATTAATTACACTTTGGATGGTGTAGTAATAAACCTAGTCATTACAAAGATACAGGCATCCTTCCTAACTCCGTAGCCAGAGAGGAAGGAAACCAGTCAGGGATTTCACCATGACTTTAATGGGGACTTTAAAACAGTTATATAGTTTAATGGCTGTGATAGAAGAAGACTGAGGATCGATCAACAACATTGTAGTTACTCTACAAAGAAGGAAGCCTGTACAGAATAAAATATTCCAAAACATGCATGTGGTAAAGAAATTAACTTTATGTACTGAATACAAAGCATGGGGGTGGCAGGCAGCCTAATGGTTAAGCGAGTTGGGCCAGTAACATAAATGTTGTTGGTTCAAATCCCAGAGCCAACTAGGAAAAAAATATTTCGATGTGCTCTTGAGCAAGGCACGTAATCATAATTTCACCTGTAAGTCGCTCTGAATAATAAGAGCATCAGCGAAATGACCAAAAAATGTAAATTATATGTTTGGGTCAAATCCAACACATCACTGAGTACCAATTCTCAAGCATGGTGAGGGCTGCATCATGTTATGGGTATGCTTGTCATTGGCAATAAAAATAAACAGAATAGAGCTAAGCACAGATAAAATCCTAGAGGAAAACCTGGTTCAGTCTGCTTTCCAACAGGCACTGGGAGACAAATTCACCTTTCAGCAGAACAATAACCTAAACACAAGGCCAAATAAACACTGTTACTTACCAAGATGACATTGAATGTTCCTGAGTGGCCTAGTTACAGTTTTGACTTAAATCGACTTGAAAATATATGGCAAGACTTGAAAATGGCTGTCTAGCAATGATCAGCAACCAATTTGAAAGAGTTTGAATAATCTTTTTAAGAATAATGTGCAAATATTGTATAATCCAGGTGTTACTCGGAAAGACTGAAAGCTGTAATCTATGCCAAAGGTGATTCTAACATGCATTGACTTAAGAAACTAACAGGCGACTCATCTCAACTTATTTTCTTTCCAAAACACTTGAGTGCGCTGTCTCTGATCAACTCTTGTTATCTCTCTCAGAACGATCTTCTTGACCCTAACCTAAGATGGGTCACTCAACCGAGACTGCTCTTCTCTGTGTCACGAGGCTCTCCGACACTGCCAAAGCAGACTCTCCCCTCTGTTCTCATCCTCCTAGATCTATCCGCTGCCTTTGACACCGTGAACCATCAGATCCTCCTCTTCACCTTCTCAGGGCTGGGCGTCTCAATCTCTGCACACTCTTGGATTGCATCCTACCTGGCAGGCCGCTCCTACCAGGTAATGTGGCGAGGATCTGTGTCTGCACCACGTACTCTCACTACTGGTGTCCCCCAAGGCTCAGTTCTAGGCCCTCTTCTCTCTACACACCAAGTCACTCGGCTCCATCATATCCTTCCATTGACTCTCCTATCATTGCTATGCGGATGACACTCAACTCAACCTCGACAAAACGGAGCTGCTCTTCCTCCAGGGAAAGCCTGCCCGTTCCAAAACCCTACACTCTAACCCGAGTACTCGGGTACGTTCTGCCACCTCTGGTCTGTTGGCTCTCCCACCCCAAGCTTTTCTCTGTCCTGGTACTCCAATGGTGGAACCAGAATCCCCCTAAAGCTAGGATAGCAGAGTTGCTGCCCATCTTCCAAAAGCACCTGAAAATCCTTACCTTCAAAGAGTATATTAAATATACCCCCCCCCCCACCCCCTTGTAGTGCTGACTTTGCTGATAGCTACTTTATTGCGGAAAAGGGTACTTACTATGCCTGTGATATGTAGTTGTCCCATCTAGCTATCTTAAGATGAATGCACTATCTAGATAAGAGTGTCTACTAAATTACTAAAATATAATGTAAAATGGGTGTGAATATTTATTTAAATGAGATATTTCTGTATTTCATTTTCAATAAATTTGCATGTTTTCACTTTGTCAGGGTATAGTGTCAAGATGAGTGAGATTTTTTTTTTTAAATACAAAAATGATTCAGGCTGTAACACAACAAAATGTAGAATAACTCAAGGGGTATGAATACTTTCTGAAAGCACTGCATATATTAATGTGGATGATTCATTTTGAGCCCAGGAATAGGTCAACTGGGCTAAACTGCATAGTGAATAATTTAAGATTCTATTAACATTTAAAGTTGACATTGATTTGACACAGTCAGGCCTCAGTGAGATGATAAGGTGCAGGGAGGGAACAGAAAGCTGTGCTATGATAATTGCCCAGATGGCTTTTTGTTTGTTTAATGTCATCTTTCTCAGGTCTGTTATTGTACTCGTCAAGAGTGGATATCGGATAAGTATTCTTGGTCTGCAAGCTGTAGAGGTTCACATTTAAGCAACTAGCGTTACTTAGTGACAGGTGAGTAAATGCACTGTGTTAGCTACAGTAATCATCCGAGGGAGGATTTTCTATCTTTTGTTCTATTTCTCCTTGTCCTCTCAAACCCTCTGTGGAGCTGGCCGAGGAATAACATTTTAAAATGTGAATGAAGGAATGACAGTGTGTGTGTGTGTGTGTGTGTGTGTGCGCGACAGGAGATCACAGATCAATAGCCCCGGGCCATCTCCCCCTGACCGTCAGGACCTGGGAGATAAGGAGCACAGGCCATGTGACCTCCTTGCCTTTAAAGATCTGTTTACACAAAGACAAACACTAGAACAATACCTTTTAATAAGACGCCTGCCATTCGCATTCAGGTCATCTGAATTTAACGTTTACATTTACTGGAAAGATGCTTGTGTATTCTTCCTTTTAAACTATACAATGAAATGACCAAGCTTTTGTAGTTGGATGAATATAAAGAAAAGCTAAATGTCTTCCATGTAATTTGTAAGCATTTTTTGGCATATTTCAGTGAATAGGAAAAATAAACTTAAATAGCCTCCAAGCCATTGTAAGTACAATCACACACTTGACAAAAGCTTCTTGGATTGAGGACAACCATTTTACTCATTGTTGGACCTTCACAGTGGAATGTAATAAAATGCAACTCTGCAAAACAGCACAGAGTCTAGCAGGAGGAGTCTTATTGTAAATGCCCTCTGAGGTCTGATACCAGGTGGCATTCTGCTTCTTCAGCACTGTGCCGGAGGACACAGGCACAGGTAGCAGGTTATACCTTAGAGCCAGCATCCCGCTGTCTGGTTTACCCAGGTGAAAGAAAAAGGGAAACATGGTTGAGGAACAAACAGGAATATGTAACTACCTATTAGAACTAGAACACACTGTGTTCATGAAATGGCTGCATGAATAAATAAAGAGAACAGCATTGTTTTATCAAATGACTTGTTTCTCCATTGTCTGCAGAAACAAGGCTAACACCACTTGATCCAGGATGAATCTCTCACAAAAGATAAACTTCAGTCTGCAATCTCAGGTTCTAGCTGGGGCTGGATAACAGAAACTGCAACATGACAAAATGTGTAGAATAGCATTATAAAACTGAATCTTTTTTTCTCTCTGAACCATGGCAAAATGTGTTTAAATGCAGTGTTATTAAAAAAAAAAAAGTTAAATCCCAAAATAAATCCCTGGTGCCCCAAATGCGGTAGTCTGTCCTTGGCTACATCATTCCTGTTATTCCATTAAACACTCAAGCCACTTTCTTCACTCAGCAGCAGTGTGCACTAATGAAACAATCCAAAGGCAGAATCACTGCATAAATACCACTAACCACCATCCATACTTCTCCTCCATCTACATGCTAATTACTTGGCTAGCCGGAGATTTCTGCCGTCTATTCCTCTGACAAGTCTTAATAAGTACCTCCATGCACTCAGATGTCATTAGTAAGGGACCGTCTACTGCTGCTAATCATTCAGTGTCTGCTTGGATTGGTAAAGAGGAAACACTGAACCTTTATTTGGATCCTTGAGAATAGGACATTTATGTCTGGTATAAAACACATATTGAATGTAAAGTACAAGGTACAATATTAATGTTATATTGGACATGGCATTAAGCCATTCTGCAGTTTCTGCAGATCAGCTGACTATACAAGAACAATAGGCATCAATATAGAAAAGGTCAATCATGTGGATTTGGTGCAGATGGTTCTAATGCATGCTCTTATCACATTTGATTGGGGAAGGTAATCGGTGTGCATGCACGTGAGATCCTCTCTCTCCCGGAAGATCTAGGAGGCTAGACAATCCTCATTATGCAGACTCACATGCTGTTTGAGGCGGGCCGAGCGGCACGGCAGAAATACCTTTACCCCTCTTAAAGCTGGTCCCCAGTGGGACTCAACAGCTGTCATTTACCATCGGCTCCATCCGTCTGTAATCCTGTATAGCTCTGACCCCAGCGCTCCCCTGGGATCCCGCACTACACCCAGAGCCAATCAGCATCTGATTAGAGGAAGCAGCCCATGGAGAGGAGAGGTGTCCATCTACCATTACCTGAAGACAATCAAACACACGGATGCACACACACACACACACACACACACACACACACACACACACACACACACACACACACTAACACACACACACACACACACACACACACACACACACACACACACACACACACACACACACACACACACACACACACACACACACACACACACACACATGGACACACATTTCCGGCCACAAGTTGTATAAGCCCAGAGGGAGATCTTCAGTCTGATCACGGTAGCATGCAGCCACTCTATCCTGTATGCAGTAAGATCATAAAGCTTTGTATTACAGTATAGCCCAGATGGTGTTATGTTATTTTGGGGACATTGGCCATGAGAGGATGCATACACAGCGTACACAACTTTAGTCCCCAACAAACAGAGGCCTGCAATACACTTAGTAGCATGGCCATCGGTCACCAATCATTTCTAAGGAACATCATTTGTTTAGTCACCCATTTATAAAATACAAGATTGGGTTATTACAACAATTGCTTAATTTATGTCCTCCTCTTTAGCTGCATGGTCCTGTGTCGACCGCTCTCAGATTGTCCTCTAACTTTGTTGACTATCTTCATGGCCCCCCAGCACAGCTGTTACAACAGAACACCTTACAGAGAAGCTGGAATTGAACAATTTCATGCAATGACCTCTGATGCCTCTTGACCTCTGTGCTTTGAATCCATCAAAGTAAAAAGAACGACAACAAAAAAAACAGAGCCGCAGCAGCATAGTGGCTTCATCATAACCAGAGCCTGAAAGGGAGCTGGCAATACACAACACATTACAGCTGCGGTCGCATAGATCCATCAAAATGGGGCCTGAAAGTGATGCTCTGCTCCCCGCATCATAGCGAAATGTACCCGCCATAATTCAACAAGAAAAGATGGGGATTGCTCTGACACACAACTATGAATATATTATGAGGGGAAAACGGGGAAGAATGACACTTTGTCGCCTGTCGTTTTTTTACGAGGTTATCACATATACTATGTCCGTGCAGTCAGCCAGCAGATGAAAGTCATTTTATGCAGACACGTCCAGAAATGATGTTGTCTGAGATTATGGCTCTCGGGATAAAAATAGGTAGTTAAACAATCACTGCCGAGAGGTGGATGCTATTGTGGGACCTGGAACGCATCAATTAACATAGGAGAAAATAAAAATAGAAACAGATGGTAAATCTCAATAGATCTTTGAAAGAGAGCACTCTAAATGAGGTTTGTCAATTCCTATATAACGATTACCTAGTCACAGAAAGCCTGGGTGTTGTTATATGAATAACATTAAAGATGGTTTGAGCCGTCTTGTAGCTTAGATCTCGGCAGGGCATCACTCAACATCTTCTGATCAAACTTCAGGTTTCCAGCATTTACTATCTGAGCACAAAGCACATGCCTGCATAAGGAAAGCCTGAAAAATGTCCAAAGAATCCAGCCACCCAAGCCATAGACTTGGGTGGGGGGGGGGGATTGGTGGCCTGGCGGTTGGGAGCTTGGGCCGGTGGCCAAGAGGTGACCGGTTGGGGGATCTGTCCTTGTGCACTTGGGTGGGGTGCTTGACCCTGATTGCTCATGTGGTTCATTCTAGATGGGAGTGTCTGCTGGCCCATGTTGACTCCAATGCTTCCCGCAGTTGTGTCAAGTTGGCTGTATGTCTTTTGAGTGGTGGCCCATTCTTGATACACACAAGTAACTGCTGAAAAGCCCAGCAGCGTTACAGTTCTTGACACAAGCCGGTGCACCTGGCACAAACTACCATACCTCTGAATGGCACACATACACAATTGTCTCAATGCTTAAAAATCCCTCTTTAATCTTTCTCCACCCCTTCACCTACACTGATTGAAGTGGATTTAACAAGTGACATCAATAAGGGATCGTAGCTTTCACCTGGATTCACCTGGTCAGTCTTTGTCATGGAAAGAGCAGCTGTTCCTAATGTTTTGTACACTCAGTGTATAAACAATGTGGCCAACATGCTATCTATTAGAAACTGTGTGTGTGTGTGCATGTGTGTTGGTGTACATGCATGTGTCTCAAGTGTGTCTGCCTGACCAGGGTTGCAGACTGTCCCTGGTTTCATTTATTATTAGAAATATCTCTTAACCTGATTATGACAGGATGTGTGTAATGCACCAGTGTGAGAAGACAGGACATTACCTATTACCCATGTCACGGCAGTCAGATCAGTTTGTGTGTGTGTGTGTGTATCTGTGCCCTGGGCTCTCTCATCATTACAGCAGGAGACAGCCGGCAGAACCAGGAGAAGAAAAATCACCCCAACAGCATCACCACAGCTTCCATCCTACCTTCCACTGTGTGGGTAGGCTTGGGGGTTGGTGGATAGCTGGATGAATGGTGAGATGTATTTTTCATTTTGTGCAAGGTTGAACCCTAATATCACACTCAATCAACGTTATTTAAAAGTAACCCCCGCGGAGGAAGAAATATTTTGCATTCGAAGTGATATAATGAAAAAATGTAAAGCCTTAGCAATTATCTGTTGATGGATGACTCAACGTAAAGTGATATAATTTGTCACTGTATGTATGGGGGCTCGGGGTATCAGTCCTTAATGAATGTACAAAAGGCTGGACCACATCTGTGAGAACAACGGAGGGGGAGTGGGGGGGATGGACGGATGGTGGAGAGAGAGGGCTGTGTTAATGATATGGTCATATGTACATGGTGGAGATCTGCTGTGATTAAGGCCCTGGTATGAGGAGGGATGTCAAACTGAGCAGCTCCCCTTAATGACTAATACTCTGAGACAGGATTGGAGGAGACAACGGTGTCACTGTGAGGTGGAATTATGCCTGGAGTCACTGCAGTGAGAGACATAGGCGGTGTCTCAAATGGAACCTTATTCCCTATAGAGTGCACTACTTTTGACCTGGGCTCTGGTCAAAGGTAGTGCACTCTATAGGGAGCCATTTGGAAGGCGGCCATACGGTGGAGAAATGCTGCCACAATGACCAGCTTCATCAGCACATCATCTGCACTGAGTGGCTGCACATTTTGACATGCATTATTCCATTGTATTACGGATGGAGAATTCAGTGTAGCTAATATTTGACGTTCTGTCAAGGCATCGGTGAATAATTGCAGAAGTATAATGAGCATGACTTGTAAATCCATATCTGGAGCATGTTCCGTCCCTCAGGGAAAAAAGGAAGCAGGTTTAACTGTACGACAGAATTGCATCCATCACATGAGAAGTATTTTGGTTGAAATAATTCCACATGCACTCTGTAGCCATAGAGCAGTGAACTGAAATGACCTTGCATTGGGAAAAGTTTCAGTCTCATCGGGAGTAAGCTTTAAGCGGCAGGTAGTCTAGCAGGTAGCCTTGCGTTTAGAGCGTTTGGCTAGTAACCAAAAGGTTACTGGTTCGAATTACCCAAGCTGACAAGGCAAAAGAATCAGTCAATTTGTCCTTGAGCAAGGCACTTAATCATCATTTACTCCAGGGGTGCAGTGCCATTATGGCTGAACCTGTGAAACAACACATTTCACTGCATGTGACAATACATTTGTGTTATTTTGTAAGACAAGTGGAAGGTGGATGTATGATATCAGGTGGACGTATGAATGTCCATGTCATGTCTCATCCGGCTAGCGAAAGAGGGACTAAATTAAATATTCACATGTTCAATCTATGTTCCATGTTCAATCTAAGATGAGAAGAGAAGAGAGAGAAATAGACTGGGATTAGAGCATCTGGCAGACCATGGATATGATCTCTTTCCAGCTTTATAACCACGCTCCCTTTCAGGAACAGAAGTGCTTGCCATCGCACATCTCCAGTAATACCCCTCTCTCTCTCTCTCTCTCTCTCTCTCTCTCTCTCTCGCTCTCTCTCGCTCTCTCTCTCTCTGTCTCTCTCTCTCTCTCGCTCTCTCTCTCTCTCTCTCTCTCTCTCTCTCTCTCTCTCTCTCTCTCTCTCTCTCTCTCGCTCTCTCTCTCTCTCTCTCTCTCTCTCTGTCTCTCTCTCTCTCTGTCTCTCTCTCTCTCTCGCTCTCTCTCTCTCTCTCTCTCTCTGTCTTTCTCTCTCTCTCTGTCTCTCTCTCTCTCTCCCTCCCTCTCTACTCTCTCTCTCTCTCTGCATACGTAAAGAGGAGGATTGGGGTCTGGGTGTGGGAGCTAAGCTTAAGATAGACAGGAAAGCCTAGAATAGTTTATGGTTGTAATAAAGAATTTATATAGCTTCCAGGAAGAGAAAATGACATCCTTAATGACAAAGTTGTCAGCAGCAGCAGAAGGAGGAGTTATATGGACCAGGGGAATGAGGGGCTCTGGTGTGACTACTGGGCTACGGTAGTGAAGGGGACACTGGGGAGCTACAGTACATATTCCACTATGGTGGCTGAATACAGACAGCTGACCTATGCAGAGTCAGCAGTTGTAATGCACAATATTCATCATAAGGTACATTTCACACCACTGCCTGCTGAAACAGGCAGTGGCCCAAATGAAACAAGTGTCTGTGCTGAGCACAAAGCTCATAAAGCTACGCACAAACACACATTCTGCTGGCCATTATATTCTGTGCACGAGACATGTTGAAGCCAAGCTAAGACATACTTCAACAGAGCCTCCGTGGAGAGACACTGCCGTGCAAATATGAAGGATCAGATTAACGGAAGGTTCTCAAATACTGACTATCTCCTAAAGGAGTGTCCACTTGAATTACAAATGCATTAAGAGGATGCTTTACAACGAGTGGATGCTGGCTGTTCACTGTTAGAGTAGGCACTTCACCTTTCAATTGAGAGAGAGACAATCTCTCAGGGCGTTGGAATGGCAGCAGCCATTTGGGAAAGACTAATCAGCTAATTCAGAAGCAAACAAGAACATGAAGGAGAGCATCACTCATGTGGCCTTTATCATCCGACTCGCAACAGTAAAATCAAAGCCGAATTGCTTCTCTTCTCTCTGGTAATTAACACAGTAAAAAAAAGAATCTCAGTCTAGCATCTTCATCTCGACTGCGCTGGGATTGAGTCGCCCTGAGCAGATGACAGAACAAAAACACTAAGGACGAGAGGCAGCGGCTCCTTTCGGTTCATGCACAAGGCTATTGATTGGCGTGCTGTACCTAATATTGGCAGGCTATATTGTTATCGTTATAGTGTATCGATGCACAACATTGAAGGTAATTGTCAATGGGAATCCTGTCAGATATCTGTCAATAGATTACCTCTTATTCATATACCATAGCTAAATCACCCAGTCAAGGCTATAATGGTTGCTTTAGGTTGCTTCAGAGAACACCACAAAGAGGTCTGAGTTTGACGTGAGAAAATTGAGGAAGTAAAGTATATTTCTCCACTGCTATACGTCTGTCTGACTGGGTCTATGAATAGCTCTGTCCTGTCCCGGAACGCCACTGTCAGGGTCTCCGTCTCCCCATCTGAGGGCGGCAGGACATCAATCACTGAGCCCACCCCATTTGTAAGATGACACACTCCTAACTTCCTAACTGGCACTGATCCAGCCAAGACAGGAGAAATGCCGCCTGTGTGTGCGTGTGTGTGTGTGTGTGTGTGTGTGTGTGTGTGTGGCCTCAGCTGCAGCCAATGGGAATGTGTGTGGGTGTGTGTGTTTGTGTGTGTGTGAGAGTGTGTGTGTCTGTGCATTTGTGTGCATGTGTGTGCATGCGTGTGTGGCGGTAGCCTCAGCTGCAACCAAGGGAATGTGTGTGTGTGTGTGTGTGTGTGTGTGTGTGTGTGTGTGTGTGTGTGTGTGTGTGTGTGTGTGTGTGTGTGTGTGGGGTGTGTGTGTGTCTGGAGAAAGAACACTTCTTCTGTATGATTCTCAACTCTTCTTAAAGGTTACAGGATAATTTCTGGGCTAAGTCCACCCTGGGAAATAAAGAGAAAGTTCACATCTTATTTCAGTCAATATAATCACATGCTGCATTCTAACCATGTATTTTACTGCAAACCTCAAAATAATAATAATAATAATACATTTAAATGAAAGCGCCTTCCAAAAAACCCGCTGCAATATGATGTCTTGACTGTCTGTTATAGCTGTTACAGAGAAGACGTGCTGTCCAATAAGTCATTCAGCAAAACAGGGAGCATGACATTTACATTGTTATATTTACCAAGACAGTGGAATGTATTCATTATTAATGTATAAGCTATTGAATTATGTAATATAAAAGCATGTTTTCTGGGAAATGTTTATGCTGTTGTGATGTGTAAACATCTACTGCGGAATCAATGAATAAATCACATTTGTTCACTGTGGTGAAGGGCAATGCCTAGAATGGCAATTAATCTGAAACACAGACAGAGAAAAAACTGACACGACGGCATGCATTTTGTTCTCAGCACTTCTGAGCAAATGCGGATGTACTTAACGGAATCACACAGAACTACAGGCACTAATGCTTGAAATGTAACTACTAATTATGTCTATACACTCGTTGCACAAGTTACTGGCCGGAATACTAGAGTTTGTGAAAATGTGTGCAGTTCCAAAAACCACTAAAGGTCAATGCGTGTGATAAGTGGAGGAAATCTAAATGTGTTCCTCATCCTCCCTTACAGATGGTTAAATATGTATGCATGTCTACACAGTGAGCAGCACTGAGCTGAAGGACTGTGTGCCCCCAGACGTATCAGCGAGGTCAAACGGCCCTGTGTCCTCCAACCCTCTATTGAGGTTAATAATTCAGAGACCAATTAAGTTCTGGGTAGAATGTGGAATATTGGAACGTTCTGGAGGGAGTGTGTGACTGACGACGGTGCCTCCCTCGCTCCCTAGTTCATTCCCTCCCCTCCCTCTGCTGCTATGTGTGATGAGGGTGAGGGACCTTTTTCCCCCTCCCTCCCTCCCTCCCTCCCTCCCTCCCTCCCTCCCTCCCTCCCTCCCTCCCTCCCTCCCTCCCTCCCTCCCTCCCTCCCTCCCTCCCTCCCTCCCTCCCTCCCTCCCTCCCTCCCTCCCTCCCTCCCTCCCTCCCTCTCCTCCCTTGCCTCCCTTGCCTCCCTTGCCTCCCTCGCTCCCGGCCCTTGATCATGTGGCCTGCCAGGGGATGGACTTAGTGACAGTGACATTAACAAGGCCATGCTGAGGGGGCCAGGCCAGTTTAGTGCCCAATAACAGACACTCGTTAGCACCATTAGGCGACATATGCTTTAAATCACAGTTCCACGACCAAAGGGCCAATCAACCATTGATTTTAGAGTTGTTGTTTTTTCTATTTCCAACCACTCAGCACTGGTAAGCAAAAACAAACCTGGCAGTTTGAAAAAGAACACTAACAACTGGAAAATACTGTTAGACTTCTGACAGGATCAATGCTTTTACTATTAGAGAGAGAATGTTTTAAAGGTACTGTATATGCTCTGAGAACAGCTTTATACACACTATCAAACTAATAAATACAGGGGAGACTATCAGCACACTTTTTGAACAACCAAAGCATGTTCTATTTGCCTCCAATAGTTTAGGTTGTCATGTAGTTTGCTATTCAAATTCTCCTTTCCCAAAGTCTCCCTTCCCAAAGCCCGTCAACTTTCTTAATGATTGTTCTCTCTAGGAATATTGACCACCGCTAATCGGACACATTCTATCCAGATCCTCTGAGAAAACTGCAATATTATGGGATTGCAGGATCTGATCCTTTCTGCCACTTCTGAGGTAATTAAGTGGGGGTCTTTCTCAATCATGAGCAGACATGAATTCATGCGTAAATCATTTTAGAAAAAAGCACGACGTTTCCACTATTTACCAACGTTTCCGTAGTTGGAACAGGTTAACAAACAACACCCAGTGTGCGTAAATGTTTGGTAGATCTCGTGTAGGATTTGTGTATCGGTTTTTCATACCAAACAAAAATACACATTTCTATGCATATGTTAATACATTGCGAGAGTAAGGAGGAGAGCAAGCTGGTATTAACACACCTGACCATTTGATGTGATGTCATGTGACCTTTGAGAAGGTGACTCTTCTATGACATTTGACTCCTTAGAAAAATACAGTGATACTGAAACTCTTTGAAATAGCAACAAGCCACAGTGAGATTAAATACATCACAGGAGTTCAGGTTTGACTGAGAGGAATTGAAGTTTAGCCAAACCTAGGGCTCGTCGGCAGGGCAATCAATCATTCTTGAACTTTCCGCCAATTACAATTGGCTTAAGCCCCTGAAGCCTGATTATGAGGCATTAGTGTCCACACACTGCCTGAGTAGAACTGACTGCCGCCTTGGAAGCAGCACGGCTACTAATGGTTATCTCAACACATCCTGCATTAGAACTTTCTCAGTTTACCTACAGAGCAATAATGATAAAGTAATCTGATGATATATGATATATTATGATATGATATGATTATGATATATATTCATCATTTAAAACTGCAGTAGATTTTACCTCAGCTTCGTTTCCCTCCTGTTTATGTTCTGACTGGGGGAGGAAGAGAAGGTCGATACTGTTTTTCTTTAGCGAATGACTGTTTTAATCAATACTGCTGCTGTGCCTTTGCCCGGCGCTAAGCATGGCATGCCATCTTGGGCAAGAGGAGATGGGATGAGCTATTTTTGAGCACTGACTCACATTAGCATCCTTCTTTGTACGTACAGAGGGCGTTAAACAGGGAGGCGAGGAAGAGGAGAAGAGGATGAGAGAGAGGCGAGGAAGAGGAGAGGAAGCATAGCATAGGGAGAGACACAGGCAACACTTAGCATCCCTCTTGTACGTAGGCTACGGGGGAAGGTGAGGAGGCACCCTGGGGGGAAGGTGAGGAGGCACCCTGGGGGTAAGGCGAGGAGGCATGCTGGGGGGAAGGCGAGGAGGTACCCTGGGGGGAAGGCAGGCGAGGAGGCACGCTGGAGGCAAGGTGAGGAGGCACGCTGTGGGGAAGGCGAGGAGGCACCCTGGGTGCAAGGCGAAGAGGCACGCTGCGGGTAAGGCAAGGAGGAACGCTGGGGGGAAGGGGAGGAGGCACGCTGGAGGGAAGGCGAGGAGGCACGCTGGCGGAAGGCGAGGATGCAATGCAGAGGCACAGACAGACGACACGTCCAGCCCAGTTCACGCCATGCATGCCCCTTTTCACGGAACACTGAGTGAAGAGCGGACGAAGGCGGAGTGGAGCTGCTACTGCACTGATTAGTCCTCTGTCCAATTTGTGCTCCAGTCCTCCTCCTGCTTCTATTTCCAGACACAGACACACTTGAGGAGGGAGTCTAGGAAATTGTATAGCTGACAGACAGACAGAGAGCAGCTGAATCACACGCCATCAGTCAGTCTGATGATAGAATTCCCATGGCCACGTATACTTTTCAAAGATATGGACACAACCCCTCATTTGATTGAGACTATTTCCCCTTATATTACTGTAGGGCTACAAAGTACACCACAGCCTAGCTACAGCGCACCTGACCTATATAGGCAGGCCAGCAATATGGTATGGTGTTCTGGGTTGCTAACACAGTATTAGGACAACTGTGTGTGTGAAACAATCGCTTCCAGGGTTAATCTATTTTCACATTAACCTCTTAGCTACGACACTTGACCTGCAAGGCTCCCATAAAACCTTCTACATGTCAACAAATAGATTCATGTGTCAATCGGAGGTGAGCAATATCGTCCCTGCTGATTGTAGGAGTGATGTGGTCACACGCCGTGACTAGAGGAGCACCAGGTAGCAGGGGACTGGGGACATTGGCATGGCCATTCTACAGGGCTCCTTACTGGGTAATAAATCACTGACATGACAGCCATGGTGGCCTTTATATCATGATACACTGACACACACTGGCTGTAGGCCTACACCTGAGTTACACTGGCTAACCGCACACACAAGAGCTGCATGGCCTATAGCGATCATCCTCATTCCACTGTGAAAAGGTGTACATGTATAGTACTTAATGTAACAAATTACATTTCCATCCAAGTGTGTAGAATACAGAGTTTGAGAAGCAGCAAAATATTCAAATGTACCTAGATCCTGTTCATACGACCTTACACCTGCTGGAGATGTGGCTTAAGGTTGCAATATCTGGCTGCTGTTGTTATGATTGATGTCGCAGACAAAACAAATCAATACTCCATACCATTTGATCCACGGAGATGCCGTATCTAATCAAAACAATCAATCCTAGACGTTCCAGCTGGACTCCTCCAATTACCAACCAGGGCAGGGAAGCCTTAGGGCCATTAGAGCTTGTGAGCTCGGAGAGCAGATTGACTCTAACACTGTATAGCGGTTTGGCCAGACCTAACGGCATGGCTGGATGAATCTGTGTGAGTGTCTGAGAGTGTGTGTGTGTGTGTGTGTGTGTGTGTGTGTGTGTGTGTGTGTGTGTATGTGTGTGTGTGTGTGTGTTTGTGTGTGTGTGTGTGTGTGTGTGTGTGTGTGTGTGTGTGTGTGTGTGTGTGTGTGTGTGTGTGTGTGTGTGTGTGTGTGTGTGTGTGTGAGTGTGGTCAAATGACACGCCACGGCAGGATGAATGGCAGGGCTGTGGCGCCAGTAAAACATGAACACACTAATGGGCCTTGGCAAATGGGCCAGGTCTGTGGGCTGGCGGGCTGCGTGAGGTGGGCGGCTTGGGGTCAGGGCGGGCCTGTGCTCTGAACCACGGCCGGGCCCATTTCACGGTGTCTGCCTGGGACCCCAGCACACTCACTCACCCAGATGGAGAGCTCCTGGTGGAGTTAGGACTGATGTGAGGAGCAGGGAGCACCATTTGAGAAATAGTTTGCAACATCGACCGTCCGGGAACAGTAGACAGGGAACAGGGGATCTCCTGATGTGGAGCGAGGGCCATTAGGGGAACATTCTGGAGCAGAGAATCCAGGATACAGGACAGGGGGGACAGTGGATGAGGGCAGCTCCCTCCGCTGAGCCTTTAAAAGCCAGATGATTTCATCTCTCCATCACCAACGGACATGTCGTTCCCCAGGGGTGGGTCGTGTTAGAGCACAGGGCCTCTGTGTTTTTAGATACACACTGATTATAGGAAGATATAATATCAGGATTCATTTTCCACACAGTAAATACAAGTGCATTTCAACAGTTTGGAGGAATTTCAAAATGTAATTAGCAAGAATTGTCCTTTATGTTCATATAAGAGAGCAGAGAATGTTCTATCTACTTTCTGTTTACCAGAATGCTCAGCATATATTCTGTTTTTGAGAGTATACTTCTATCCCAGCTGAACTTTGTTAACAGATCATGTTTGATTTTCAGATTCATAACTCTTATTTTCTCTAATATCGCTTAGTAGTAAATGTTCTAAAACCCATTTCAACTTGGATGTACATTTCCCCTGTTGAAAGTCAAAATGAGGCACTGCATCACAGCACTTGAGATGTCACAACAGAGCCGGGTTTGATCCCAGGTCGTGTCACAGCCAGCCGTGACTGGGAGACCCTTGAGGTGGTGCACAATTGGCCCAGCGTCGTCCAAGTTAGGGGAGGGTTTGGCCAGCTGGGATTTCCTTGTCCCATTGCGCTCTAGTGACTCCTTGTGGCGGGCCGGGTGCCTGCCTGCAAGCCGACTATGGTTGCCAGCCGAATGGTGTTTCCTCCGACACATTGGTGCGGCTGGCTTCCGGGTTAAGCGATCAGTGTGTCAAGAAGCAGTGCAGCTTGGCAGGGTTGTGTTTCGAAGGACGCATGGCTCTCGAACTTCATCTCTCCCGAGTCCATAGGGGAGTTGCAGCGATGGGACAAGACTGTAGCTACCAATTCGATATCACAACATTTTCAAGAGAAAAGGCAAATATTGTTATTCTGTTATTGTTCCTTTTTTATGTCTCTGTTTTAGTTTGGTCAGGGCGTGAGTTGGGGTGGGCATTCAATGTATTTGTTCTAGGTTTTGTATTTCTGCTTTTGGCCTGGTATGGTTCCCAATCAGAGGCAGCTGTCAATCGTTGTCTCTGATTGAGAACCATATGTTCCCACTATGATTTGTGGGTAGTTGATTTCTGTTTAGTTTATGTCACCTGACAGAACTGTTTTGTTTCTTCCATTCGCTTTGTTATTTAGTTTTTTTGTGTTCAGTCTAATAAATGAACATGGACACTTACCACGCCGCATATTGGTCCGATCCTCCCTACTCCTCCTCAGACGATGAAGAGATTCGTTACAGCTTGTGCTTCTAGTTCCGACCATGCAGTAATATCTAACAAGTAATCTAACATTCACAACGATTACCTTATATACACAAGTGTAAAGGAATGAATAAGAATATGTACATACAAATAGACAAGGCAAGATGCAGTAGATGGTATAGAGTACAGTATATACATATAAGATGAGTGATGTAGGGTATGTAAACATAATATAAAGTTGCATTGTTTAAAGTGGCTAGTGATACATTTATTACATCCCATTTTTAATTATTAAAGTGGCTAGAGATTTGAGTCAGTATGTTGGCAGTATGGCTGTTTAACAGTCTGATGGCCTTGAGATAGAAGCTGTTTTTCAGTCTCTCGGTCCCAGCTTTGATGCACCTGTACTGACCTCGCCTTCTGGATGGGCGGCGTATACTGTATTTGTGTGTGTTAACAAAACATATTGAAATATTACATCCAAGTGTCTAGTTCCAATTTCAGTAGAGTTAAATGCTGGACTATGATTATGCTCAAGTTAAGCGTCTAAACTCATAGATCAAACCATGAGTCAGCCACAATGAACTATGAGTCAGCCATAGTTCAGAATGAAGAGTCATTCAGCTGTACAAGTAGTCCTACCAATAGACCAGAACCCTAATGATATTCCTTCTTCCAAAGATCTCCCTCCTTTTGTGTCTCTTGCATTCTTTTTTCTTGGCATTCTGCGAGGAAGGATAGCAGGCTAGTTCTGCCCAAGCCCCCAATGGTTAACCGGAGGGACTGAGTACCAATCAAATCAAGAAGCAGAGGGGGCTTGCAGGGGCAGGAAAAGGCCAGGCTCTGAGCCCTATAAATGACAAATATCAATGTAGGGAAGATTAATGTACAAAGAAACACTAAGATATTGTACTGTGAAGTCCATAAATCTATCAGAAAGAGCAGAGGGCTCTTCACCTGGCATTAATCATGCTGGGAGGAGAGAGAGAGAGGCGGCACAACAAGGCAGTGAAAGCAGAGCATTGGGCGGCAAAATAGCTATTTCTCTTTCTACACTCTGAGACTCTGGGAAATTACACACATCTGTCCCATGGCCGTAACTACATATGAGGTATACTACGTGACGTTTCTAATTTGAAAAAATACAAATATATATATTTTGTTTACAATAAAGAAAATAATTTATGGGTCAACATCTGAATATTTCTCCCAGTGTTGGTCAAAGCTTAGAATGCGTATATTCTTGATCTGACTGAGTTCTAATTAAGCCTGCTTCTTTTTGCAAATGAGTGGAACCATGAACAGTGGTTGTTCGTTACGTTTGCCTGCGCGCCCTGGATTTGGCAGGGCCTGAGACGTGAAACGAACTACCCCGGCTCGGAGTCGACTCACTAGAGAAGTAGGCAAAACTAGAGGCGCTGCTGACAGTGTGTTTGCGAGATGCCAGACCAAAGGTCCTTTTAAAACCATCCCTAGGCTCCTGCTGGGTATCTACAGACATCCCCCAAACAAACAAAAACCGAGACTCCTATTGCAGTAACATTGAAGGGTTCTGGCTAGTGTTACTTTGCCAGCTAGAATGATGAAGTAAGAAGCTAACGTTAAACAGAGCCTACCTCAGCAGAAGCAAAAAATATGTTACTTTATATGCTTTCTAGAGAGTAGCGCTCAGTGGTGAGGCTGAGGCAGTCTGCAATGCATGCAGGAGGAAGAGAGAGCTAGAGGAAGCAAGCAGAGAGAGGTTGGTACAGTGGTTCCTAAACCTGGGGTCGTGGCCACATGTGTGGTCCCCTCAGAGAATCTGTACAAATCTTATCAAACAAGTTTATGAACTTGCAAAGAATATGTAATGTTTCAATATGAACATTTTCCCTATAGGTCTACATTAACATTCAATCAACATGCAAACAATACACTTCTAAAAATGTCATACATTTTCATTAGTAGTTGTTCGTCTTATCCACTTCTTTTACTACTATGTCACTGATATTAATGCAGAATTGTAAGTACTTTTCTAATAATTCATGTGAATGTGATAATACGATCCTCTCTGTGATCCATTGATGTCTGTTTGTGCAAAGTTTCTTGTTTGTTTTGAATTTGACCCCTTTTTCTCCCCAATTTCGTGGTATCCAGTTGTTGTAGTAGCTACTATCTTGTCTCATCGCTACAACTCCCATACGGGCTCAGGAGAGACGAAGGTTGAAAGTCATGTGTCCTCCGACACACAACCCAACCAAGCCACACTGCTTCTTAACACAGCGCGCATCCAACCCGGAAACCAGCCGCACCAATGTGTCGGAGGAAACACTGTGCACCTGGCAACCTTGGTTAGCGCACACTGCGCCCGGCCCGCCACAGGAGTCGCTGGTGCGCGATGAGACAAGGACACCCCTACCGACCAAGCCCTCCCTAACCCAGACGACGCTAGGCCAATTGTGCGTCGCCCCACGGACCTCCCGTTCACGGCCGGTTACAACAGAGCCTGGGCGCGAACCCAGGGACTCTGATGGCACAGCTGGCGCTGCAGTACAGCGCCCTTAACCACTGCGCCACCCGGGAGGCCGTTTGTGCAAAGCTTGATTAGTAATGCCTAGGAATACAAATGTGAATGCTATGTAATTTGAGAAAAGAGATATGTCTGTGAAGAGTTTATCATTTGCAGTGATATGCAATTCCTTAGCAGTCGCTGCAGCTACGTGCCAGTGTGAATCCCCCCGCCAGGGTCATAACGTTACAATTGTATAGTTAATAGGCTATGTGTTTGTAGATCGACTGAGATTAATCAACCTGCAGCAGCCAAGGTGATAATGGATGGGGTCTTTTTTGCCTAACTTTTTCTGTTCTCTAAATAGCATTTAAACATTTTTAATTGTATAGAACCCCACCCCCCCTTCCGGAACTCACAAATACTCGTAACCCTGGTTACAGCTCTGATCAGTCCCTGTTATTTCTCCAAATATATTTGTTTCACAGCACTGGGGACGTCGGTCGGTCACAGGGATGTTGCTCTGCAGTCACACGTTGCCTTTCCATTTCCTCCTGGCTAAGGAGAGAGAGAGTTCTTGTTCTGTGTCGCTGTCATGGTGTTTTATCCACAAGAGCGTTGCTCATGGCACATTTTCTCCCTCTTAAATTAAATAACGAATCCCATTAAAAAAGTAAATTGAAGTTGAGTATTGTTTGTCCTCGGTGATAATGTTCTGATGTTCTGGTCTTCTTTAAATCATTCCATTAGTGCCGTGGTTTCAGTCAATGTAATGCTGATGGGATTTACTGTAACATTGGCTGGAAATACATCGAGCCAGACGCAGTGCTGTATCTGTCAAGGGTACTCCACATCATCAAATAACTATTTTTTGGGATAAGCTGAGCTCTTCTCTCCCCTCCCCAGCTGCTCTGCAGTAAACACATGGGCCATGGAAATACTGCCTCGTGCGGTGTGAAAGCGTTTGCTTACTTATCGCCTTCTGTCTGGGGACGTCCTGGTAAAGCGTGTTGTTAAGTGTTGTTCACATTTAATCTGACTGAACACCGGCTTTATGTGACATGATCCACAATGCTGTTCAAATACAACTCCCCCCTCTACCACACACTCCTCAACCCCCATAAAAAAAAGCAGTGCACACTATGCATTTCAAAACATATCCCAGAACCTCAGTGGATGGCTGTGTTTTTATCCCCGGTGCTGCCTTCTGCATGGCTGCGTGTCTAGCCCGCTTCGATTTGCTCTTAAGGAGGTGTAAACCAACCCAATTACAGCTGGTCCACGCTGCGAGAGGAGAGGAGAGGAGGGGATGGGAGGGGAGGGGAAGGAGAGACACTTTCTTTCTGTAGAATGAATAAACCTCTTAGCAAGTACAGTGCCTTCAGAAAGTATTGATACCCCTTGACTTATTCCACATTTTGTTGTTACAGCCTGAGTTGAAAATGGATTACATCGATTTTTCTCTCACCCATCTACAGTACACACAATCTTCCATAATGACAGGTGAAAACATGTTACTGGAAATGTCAGCAAATTTATTGAAAACTGAATACAGAAATATCTCATTTACGTAAGTTTTCGCACCCCTGATTCAATACATGTTAGAATTACCTTGGCAGTGACTACAGCTGTGAGTCTTTCTGGGTAAATCTCTAAGAGCTTTGCACACCTGGGTTGTAAAATATTATTCAAACTCTGTCAAGTTTGTTGTTGATAATTTCTAGATAGTCATTTTCAAGTCTTGCCATAGATTTTTAACCCGATTTAAGTCAAAAGTTTTAAGTCAAAATTGGAACTCGGCCACTCAGGAACATTTACTGTTGTCTTGGTAAGCAAATCCAGTGTTTATTTGCCCTTGGGGTATAGGTTATTGTGCTGCTGAATGGTGAATATGTCTCCCAGTGTTTGTTGGAAAGCAGATTGAACCAGGTAGCAAAAAAAAAAATAATCCCTATCATACCCATTACCTTGCCGATGACAAGCATACCCATAACATTATGCAGCCACCACCATGCTTGAAAAAAATGTAGAGTTGTGTTGGATTTGTCCCAAACACAAGAATTTGTATTCAGGACATATAGTTAATATCTTTGCCAATTTTTTTTTGCAGTTTTACTTTAATGCTTTATTGGAAAAAAGATTACATTTTTGGAATATTTTTATTTTGTACAGGCTTCCTTCATTCCACTCTGTCAATTAGGTTAGTATTGTGGTATACCTTCAATAGTTTTCTCCTTTCACAGCCATTCAACTCTGTAACTGTTTTAAAGTCAGCATTGGCCGTATGGTGAAATCTCTGAGCGATTTCTTTCCTCTCCGGCAACTGAGTTAGGAAGGATGCCTGTATCTTTGTAGTGACTGGGTGTATTGATACACCATTCACAGCGTAATACATTTTGTATTAATTTATAAACATTTCTAAATACAAAATTCTCCTTTGACATTATGGGGTATTGTGTGTAGGCCAGTGACACAACAATCAATTTTAAATTCAGGCTGTAACACAACAAAATGTGGTAAAAGTCAAGGTGTGTTAATACTTACTGAAGGCACTGTATTGGCTAACACTGGTGCTGCCGTGACAGGGGAGTGTAAATGCACTATCATAATGGCGGGGTGCAGGTGGGTGTCAGGCTCAGGAAAAGGGCACCGGCTCCCATCAGATCTGCTATCCATCATTGATCTGTCAAACAAATGATGCACCTTGGCTCCCCATTGTTCTGGCTGCATTATTGAAACAATGGTTGGTTCCTGTTATCTGCGTTGCGCCGGGGAAGAGGAGGAGTGTCCCACTAGAAGACAAAAGCCAGTTGAGATGGATGCCAGACCAGAGCAGAGCAGAGGATTATGATCCAGCCAATCCCTTGATTCTGGAGCTATAGAACCATAGAACACTGGAATTCCATTCCCTGCATGGAATCATCTGGCTAATCAGATAGAATCAGTTAATTCATTCAGAAGTCCTGATAAAGGTGGGCCATTCATCTGAACACTCAGATGGCTCAAAGCATTCAGAAAACGATTATCCAAGATATGAAAATGATTAAAATGCTTTAGCATCGAAGCATTTCTTAATAAAACTGCACAAATGTAACTATAATTATTTGGATTTGGACAACATGTCAGAGATGTGCTTTCTCTGCAAATCTACATGTTAGGGGTAAAGACTAGCTATAGAGTAGACATCCAGTGATGTTTCATTGGATGTATAGGTATAGTGTGTCACATACAGTGCCGTTTCATTCACATGACTAAAGGCAATGTATGTATCAGAAAGCCATGATCCATCTTGTATTCCTTTTGGCTTGGTGCAAATCCATATCCCGGCAGGCTTTTGTGGTAACTTCATTCAAAGCTTTAATAATCTGTTTGTTACAGCAATCACCATAAAATGGATAAATGTAAAAACACAGTGCCAAGCTATTGTTGTGTCTGGACTATCATTAACCTCTCTAGGGTAGGGGGCAGCATTCGGAATTTTGGATGAAAAGCATGCCCAAATTAAACCGCCTGCTAAACCGCCTGCTATGATATGCATATAACTGGTAGATTTGGATAGAAAATACTCTAAAGTTTCCAAAACTGTTAAAATAGTGTCTGTGAGTATAACAGAACTGATTTAGCAGGCGAAAACCTGAGAAAAATCCATTCAGGAAGTAGTTTGTTTTTTGTGTTATGGAAACACAGTATCTTGGAAATATGGAACCACAGTACCTTGGAATTATGGAAACACAGTCATTTGGAATTATGGAACAAAACCTTGAGGTTACGTTGTGAAACCAACAGGCAAATTATGTTCTAATAACACTTATAATTAGAGTTTGAAACAAGAATACTTCAATGTGCTGTTTTTAGAATGGAAATGGAATTTAGAACTAAGGACCCACAGTATCTTGGAATTATGGAAACGCTGCTTTCGAATTAAGGAAACACAGTACCTTGGAATTATGGAAACACAGTACCTTGGAATTATGGAAACAAAGGACTTTAGAATTATGGAAACACAGTACCTTGGAATTATGGAAACACAGTACCTTGGAATTATGGAAACACAGTACCTTGGAATTATGGAAACACAGTACCTTGGAATTATGGAAACAAAGTACTTTAGAATTATGGAAACACAGTACTTTAGAATTATGGAAACACAGTACCTTGGAATTATGGAACCACAGTACCTTGAGGTTACATTGAGAAACAAACGGACAAATTGGGGTCTAACAACACTAATACTGATATTCTGTAGCTATTATTTCTAATACCCATGTCTAAATAACATAAAGAATTTAGCCTACTTGTCTGAGAGAGGGGAGGGAGACACGATATACACCAAAAAAGGGCCACGTCGTGACACTTTCATGACAGAGGCCTACAAATGAAATCCATGTGATCCATCCGGCCTTTATCCCTGTGGTCTTTCAATATTAATAAGGACTAGGTTTGATATAAAATACAACCGACAGCGTGTATTTGTTATTCCACATCATGTTTTAAGAAATGGATGAAAGTAGGTAGGCTACATTCGTTTGAGTTTAGGAGGGAAAGAACGTTGAATGTCCATAAGATGACATTTAGAAATGCCGTTGGCTCCAGAGGAGCTCCACAAAACAAACATTAGAGAATTTGAATAATACAGTTCTGACCTTCACAGTCTGTTTTCTATTTCTTTATTTTCTTTCTTGTCTCCTTCACATAGAGCTTGAAACCAGAATATTTAAATTGGTTGTTTTTAGAATGGAAATGGAATTTAGAATTAAGGACCCACAGTACCTTGGAATTATGGAAACACTGTACCTTGGAATTAAGGAACCACAATACCTTGGAATTATGGAAACACAGTACCTTGGAATTATGGAAACACAGTACCTTGGAATTAAGGAACCACAGTACCTTGGAATTATGGAAACACAGTACCTTGGAATTAAGGAACCACAGTACCTTGGAATTATGGAAACACAGTACCTTGGAATTATGGAAACACAGTACCTTGGAATTAAGGAACCACAGTACCTTGGAATTATGGAAACACAGTACCTTGGAATTAAGGAACCACAGTACCTTGGAATTATGGAAACACTGTACCTTGGAATTAAGGAACCACAGTACCTTGGAATTATGGAAACATTGTACCTTGGAATTATGGAAACACTGTACCTTGGAATTATGGAAACACTGTACCTTGGAATTATGGAAACACTGTACCTTGGAATGGGTTATTGTCCTGCTGAATGGTGAATTTGTCTCCCAGTACCTTGGAATTAAGGAACCACAGTACATTGGAATTATGGAAACACAGTATCTTGGAAATATGGAACCACAGTACCTTGGAATTATGGAAACACAGTCATTTGGAATTATGGAACAAAACCTTGAGGTTACGTTGTGAAACCAACAGGCAAATTATGTTCTAATAACACTTATAATTAGAGTTTGAAACAAGAATACTTCAATGTGCTGTTTTTAGAATGGAAATGGAATTTAGAACTAAGGACCCACAGTATCTTGGAATTATGGAAATGCTGCTTTCGAATTAAGGAAACACAGTACCTTGGAATTATGGAAACACAGTACCTTGGAATTATGGAAACAAAGTACTTTAGAATTATGGAAACACAGTACCTTGGAATTATGGAAACACAGTACCTTGGAATTATGGAAACACAGTACCTTGGAATTATGGAAACACAGTACCTTGGAATTATGGAAACACAGTACCTTGGAATTATGGAAACACAGTACCTTGAGGTTACATTGAGAAACAAACGGACAAATTGGGGTCTAACGACACTAATACTGATATTCTGTAGCTATTATTTCTAATACCCATGTCTAAATAACATAAATAATTTAGCCTACTTGTCTGAGAGAGGGGAGGGAGACACGATATACACCAAAAAAGGGCCACGTCGTGACACTTTCATGACAGAGGCCTACAAATGAAATCCATGTGATCCATCCGGCCTTTATCCCTGTGGTCTTTCAATATTAATAAGGACTAGGTTTGATATAAAATACAACCGACAGCGTGTATTTGTTATTCCACATCATGTTTTAAGAAATGGATGAAAGTAGGTAGGCTACATTCGTTTGAGTTTAGGAGGGAAAGAACGTTGAATGTCCATAAGATGACATTTAGAAATGCCGTTGGCTCCAGAGGAGCTCCACAAAACAAACATTAGAGAATTTGAATAATACAGTTCTGACCTTCACAGTCTGTTTTCTATTTCTTTATTTTCTTTCTTGTCTCCTTCACATAGAGCTTGAAACCAGAATATTTAAATTGGTTGTTTTTAGAATGGAAATGGAATTTAGAATTAAGGACCCACAGTACCTTGGAATTATGGAAACACTGTACCTTGGAATTAAGGAACCACAATACCTTGGAATTATGGAAACATAGTACCTTGGAATTAAGGAACCACAGTACCTTGGAAATATGGAAACACAGTACCTTGGAATTATGGAAACACAGTACCTTGGAATTAAGGAACCACAGTACCTTGGAATTATGGAAACACAGTACCTTGGAATTAAGGAACCACAGTACCTTGGAATTATGGAAACACAGTACCTTGGAATTATGGAAACACAGTACCTTGGAATTAAGGAACCACAGTACCTTGGAATTATGGAAACACAGTACCTTGGAATTAAGGAACCACAGTACCTTGGAATTATGGAAACACTGTACCTTGGAATTAAGGAACCACAGTACCTTGGAATTATGGAAACATTGTACCTTGGAATTATGGAAACACAGTACCTTGGAATTATGGAAACACAGTACTTTGGAATTATGAAAACACAGTACCTTGGAATTATGGAAACAAAGTACCTTGGAATTAAGGAACCACAATACCTTGGAATTATGGAAACATAGTACCTTGGAATTAAGGAACCACAGTACCTTGGAAATATGGAAACACAGTACCTTGGAATTATGGAAACACAGTACCTTGGAATTATGGAAACACAGTACCTTGGAATTAAGGAACCACAGTACCTTGGAATTATGGAAACACAGTACCTTGGAATTATGGAAACACAGTACCTTGGAATTAAGGAACCACAGTACCTTGGAATTATGGAAACACAGTACCTTGAGGTTACATTGAGAAACAAACGGACAAATTGGGGTCTAACAACACTAATACTGATATTCTGTAGCTATTATTTCTAATACCCATGTCTAAATAACATAAATAATTTAGCCTACTTGTCTGAGAGAGGGGAGGGAGACACGATATACACCAAAAAAGGGCCACGTCGTGACACTTTCATGACAGAGGCCTACAAATGAAATCCATGTGATCCATCCGGCCTTTATCCCTGTGGTCTTTCAATATTAATAAGGACTAGGTTTGATATAAAATACAACCGACAGCGTGTATTTGTTATTCCACATCATGTTTTAAGAAATGGATGAAAGTAGGTAGGCTACATTCGTTTGAGTTTAGGAGGGAAAGAACGTTGAATGTCCATAAGATGACATTTAGAAATGCCGTTGGCTCCAGAGGAGCTCCACAAAACAAACATTAGAGAATTTGAATAATACAGTTCTGACCTTCACAGTCTGTTTTCTATTTCTTTATTTTCTTTCTTGTCTCCTTCACATAGAGCTTGAAACCAGAATATTTAAATTGGTTGTTTTTAGAATGGAAATGGAATTTAGAATTAAGGACCCACAGTACCTTGGAATTATGGAAACACTGTACCTTGGAATTAAGGAACCACAATACCTTGGAATTATGGAAACATAGTACCTTGGAATTAAGGAACCACAGTACCTTGGAAATATGGAAACACAGTACCTTGGAATTATGGAAACACAGTACCTTGGAATTAAGGAACCACAGTACCTTGGAATTATGGAAACACAGTACCTTGGAATTAAGGAACCACAGTACCTTGGAATTATGGAAACACAGTACCTTGGAATTATGGAAACACAGTACCTTGGAATTAAGGAACCACAGTACCTTGGAATTATGGAAACACAGTACCTTGGAATTAAGGAACCACAGTACCTTGGAATTATGGAAACACTGTACCTTGGAATTAAGGAACCACAGTACCTTGGAATTATGGAAACATTGTACCTTGGAATTATGGAAACACAGTATCTTGGAAATATGGAACCACAGTACCTTGGAATTATGGAAACACAGTCATTTGGAATTATGGAACAAAACCTTGAGGTTACGTTGTGAAACCAACAGGCAAATTATGTTCTAATAATACTTATAATTAGAGTTTGAAACAAGAATACTTCAATGTGCTGTTTTTAGAATGGAAATGGAATTTAGAACTAAGGACCCACAGTATCTTGGAATTATGGAAACGCTGCTTTCGAATTAAGGAAACACAGTACCTTGGAATTATGGAAACACAGTACCTTGGAATTATGGAAACAAAGTACTTTAGAATTATGGAAACACAGTACCTTGGAATTATGGAAACACAGTACCTTGGAATTATGGAAACACAGTACCTTGGAATTATGGAAACACAGTACCTTGGAATTATGGAAACACAGTACTTTGGAATTATGAAAACACAGTACCTTGGAATTATGGAAACAAAGTACCTTGGAATTAAGGAACCACAATACCTTGGAATTATGGAAACATAGTACCTTGGAATTAAGGAACCACAGTACCTTGGAAATATGGAAACACAGTACCTTGGAATTATGGAAACACAGTACCTTGGAATTATGGAAACACAGTACCTTGGAATTAAGGAACCACAGTACCTTGGAATTATGGAAACACAGTACCTTGGAATTATGGAAACACAGTACCTTGGAATTAAGGAACCACAGTACCTTGGAATTATGGAAACACAGTACCTTGGAATTAAGGAACCACAGTACCTTGGAATTATGGAAACACAGTCATTTGGAATTATGGAACAAAACCTTGAGGTTACGTTGTGAAACCAACAGGCAAATTATGTTCTAATAACACTTATAATTAGAGTTTGAAACAAGAATACTTCAATGTGCTGTTTTTAGAATGGAAATGGAATTTAGAACTAAGGACCCACAGTATCTTGGAATTATGGAAATGCTGCTTTCGAATTAAGGAAACACAGTACCTTGGAATTATGGAAACACAGTACCTTGGAATTATGGAAACAAAGTACTTTAGAATTATGGAAACACAGTACCTTGGAATTATGGAAACACAGTACCTTGGAATTATGGAAACACAGTACCTTGGAATTATGGAAACACAGTACCTTGGAATTATGGAAACACAGTACCTTGGAATTATGGAACCACAGTACCTTGAGGTTACATTGAGAAACAAACGGACAAATTGGGGTCTAACAGAGAGAATAAAGTAGATGTCACGGGTCAAAATTTTGATTGATGACCCTATGTGAACCTATGTGAACTCTATGTGAACCCTATGTAGTGATGACGTGTGCATGTCTTCTGGTCAGGCAAGCCTGGTTAGGTGGGGGCTATGGGGTGAGTAAGGGTCCATTTGACAGGCCGTTAATGATTGATGACCCAAGCCTGATTTATGACCCTATGTAATGATTTATGACCCTATGTCATGTAGAAGGGTGCATGCCCAGGGGGGTTGGTGGGGTTGAGTAAGTGACCATGTGTCAGGTCAACCTGTTACTGTTTCTCACGGTTTGGGTTGGTTAAGGCCCCTTATAAAGCCGCTGAACAATACCTGTTTAAGAGTGCACAAGATCTTAAGAATAACCATGGAATTTGGGATCGGTACCAAAGCAGTGATGACTGTAACAACTGAAACAGGCCTTCGGGTTGCCCATAGAGCAAGGGCAAAGTATCAACCAGCAATATATGATGCGCCAAAAAAACGTTTTTTAAATGTGTATAGAACCCAAATACCGCCAGCAAATGCTCTGACAGATCAAGTGTTGATGTCTAATGGCCAGCAGTGGGGGTATCGGTTTGATTACCTGGCCTGTAGAGTGACCCTCTATACGGTAGATGAAGGAGAAGAATATACAGACCAGACTGTAGGCTTGGAATATGGTGTTGAAGACTGGTCGGTTTTTCGCAAGGTTGTGTGTCCTGAACTGAGCCTTATCACCAAGGGGTATAGTGTGTTCACGGGCCACGAGACCCGTTGGGAAGGTACCCCGGACTCCTCAGGACAAATATTTCACAGGGTGAAAATACAAAGAAAGAATGGCCGACCGTGCGGCAGCGTGGAGTTCTATATCGGCACCGAGGCAATCCGAAACCACAAACTTAGGGGTGGTGGCCTGACTGGGGATACCCGACTGCGTCTGCTTATTCCTTTTAACAGTTGGGATGTACTGGAATTGAAAATGTTGCAACCGTTGGATGCTCTCTTTGTACAGAGCCAACAGCGTCAGAGCCTTGTTCATTTAAAGAAGTGCATAATATATACGAATCGTAAAGATTACGATGCAAAAGAGCCTCAAGAAGATACAGCGTCAGAAGAAAACTAAGTAAGCGGATGCTTTAACCCCGCCCCCCCAGATACCCAAGGGCCTTGTTCTACAATAAAAAGAAAAAAAGCAGCCAGTTCTTCATTTCAGCATACACCATGGATCTCCAGACCATCTACGAGGAAGCCACTACGTCATGGGGGCCCGACACTAAAGACTCTATGCCACGAAGCCCTACACTCTACGCACCCCTGGTAAGACCCGTGACACCCCCGACATTTACCCAGCCTGAGGATGTGTTTGATGGGGTGGCCAGTACTGTTTTTGTGGATACAATCAAGGCCTCTGTAGCTACACTTTTAAACGTGGTGATTGGCGAATATATACGAGAAAAATGCATCGGCTGTGAGATCAATCATCCCAGCCAGCGTCGTCATCCTTGCCTCTACGACCCTCCTAGATACTACTATTTCAATCATTTTGAGGAGCTGGTGAAAAGACTGTGGTCCTGCCGTTTTATACCAGCGCTGGTCATCGCCCTGGAGTCTATGGGTATTGCGCCGTCTATCCCTAGAGTTTACGGGGTAACCGAAGCCTTCCTACATGAACTGAAGGAGGCCCTCTTCATCCATGAGAAACTCAAAGAAATCCGACACACCCTGGTGGACGACAACAAATACAGGGAAGCTGTGATGGCTGATGTGATGCTTTTCTGGCTCAATAAATCCCAAGAGACCGAGTGACATTTTGTTTATTTAGAGCTATGGGTAACTATGTGTCTACGATGTTTGAGCGAATAAATACATTTTTTCTTTTGAGAGACCTTACAAATGTTATGCATCAGATTATTGAAAATAAAGTGAACAATGTAAAGTTCTACACAACCCACAATACAGGGGTTATTGTAGAGCGTGTGTTAAAAATGGAGCAAATCATGAAACATGTCCGACATACGGGCGAGAGTTTACAATGGTCACATATGGTATCAAGGCTTGTTGAGGATTCTGAAGAACTAGAAATAACTTTGGCTAAGATTTTACATTATTTGTTTGAACCACCCTTTAATGTGAATGTGTATCATATTTGTTGTTTATATACTTATATATCAGACGTGTGTGTTTTAAAAATTCAGCGAAACAAACCTGTAAATCTAAACAATATATACAGGGTGTTGCATGCTGTGATTGTTGAGAAAACGGGGACTTGTATCTTGCAACAAATCCTGAATTGTCTGTATACGTAATAATTGTTGCATTCTTAAAATAAAAATTCACAAACTGAAATGTTGTCGTTATATGAAAGTGGCTCATTACAGTTATTGTACCTCAGAGAGGCAAGAAGGATGGCTGAGCAGCTGTTGAAAAACATATATTATAATCCCTCTAACCCCGGGTCTTATGGGGGTAAAGAGCGTTTACAGAGAGCTATAGTCGAAGAAACAGGTAGTCTGTTAAGCGATGCTAAAGTGAATGAATGGTTATCAGAGCAAGATGCCTACACTCTACATAAACCTGTAAGAAAACATTTTCCAAGAAATAGAGTTTTTTCTACGCATCCATTATCCCAATTTCAGGCGGATCTATGTGACATGCAGTCCCTTGCCGATAAAAATGATGGAAATCGCTACATGCTAACGGTTATAGATATTTTCTCTAAATTAGCCTATGTAAGGGTGTTAAAAAATAAGAGCGGGGCCGAGGTGACCAGGGCCTTTGAATCGATCTTGAAGGCAGGAGGCGCCCCCAAGAAAGTGCAGACGGATGGCGGAAAAGAATTTTTTAATAAAACATTTCAGAAGCTAATGAATAAGTATAATATAGTACATTTTGCTACAGGCTCTGATTTGAAAGCTTCGGTTGTGGAACGCTTTAATAGGACTTTGAAAGAGCGGATGTGGCGCTATTTTACAGCTCACAACACCAACCGATATACAGACATAGTTCAGGATTTAGTAAACGGTTACAACCACAGCTACCATAAGACTATACGTATGAAGCCCTCGGAGGTCTCTTCGGAAAACTCTTTTCAAGTCTTTAAAAATATGTATGGTTTGTTCCCACTTCGCCGTAAGAAAAAAATGACTTTTAAATTCCTAGTGGGTGACTTGGTGCGTATATCAAAGTTGAGGGGTGTTTTCGACAAAAAATACGAACAAGGCTTTAGCTCGGAGTTGTTTACCGTTACCGAATGTCTGCCACGCATTCCGCCGGTCTACAAATTAAAAGATTATGACGGGGATCTTATAGAGGGATCTTTTTATGAGAAGGAATTACAGAAGGTCCAGTTGGGTAAAGACAAAGTCTTTCACGTGGAGGAGATTCTAGATCAGAAGAGAGAAAAGGGTAAAAAATGGTTGCTGGTCCGCTGGAAAAACTGGCCTCAAAAGTTCAACAGTTGGGTATTGGAGCAGGATGTGGTGGAGGCAACGGGGGTTAATTTAAACCCCTAGTCATGATAACTAGCGCATCATTCGCGTGTACACAGTTGGGCATCATGGAACACAGCGGCTTCTACCTGACTCTCCCCAGTAATGCGTCGGCACAGATATATCGTAATAATCAGAGTTCGAAGTATACAACCAATTTTCCAAAGCCTATAGAGTTATCAGAGGCTTGGGAAGTAGGTCTCAGCGAGATTACATACCCCCATAGTTGGTATAATATCAAAGCTAAGGACCGTGATTTTTATTGCAAAAGGTTCTCGGAACCTGCGAAACTTATTAAGCTTAAAAAAGGTTTCTATAGAACCGTCGACAGGATCGTCTCAGAGTTGAATGAACACCTAACCCTGAACAAGATGGAAATATTCCTATTCTACAATCCAATCCATAAAAGGATACAAATCTCAGGGCCTGCTAACGGAGGTATAAAGACCAGCGGTAATTTATCCTACATGTTGGGGATGGGTCCCAATAAATGGACGTATGTGAACGATAAATTATTCCCATTCCCTGCGGATATACATGCAGGCTTTTACAACATATTTGTCTATACCGACATCATAACCTATCAAAGGGTCGGAGACAGCTGTGTGCCCCTCCTGCGAACAGTTCATATAGACGGCAAGGATGGGGACATCGTCACTGTCAATTATGACAAGCCGCACTACGTACATGTCAGCAAGAACTATATTGAAAACATTCTGGTTGAGCTTAAAACGGATCAGAACGAAAACATTGAATTTACTTATGGTAAAACGATTGTAAAACTCCACTTTAGACCCACCAAAACCTCTCTACATATATAATAGCTGTATTATATTTATAAACATAATACAAATAAAAGGGTTATGGAGCACCATCAGCTCGACCCTAACCGTTATGTTTCATACTATGTGGATCAAGTGGGTAATGGACTACCAGGATATCATGGAGCGCCGACAATGTATGGTTCGGGGATAGGAGGTATATTCCGTAACCTCTTCAGGATGGTTTTACCGTTTATGAAGAGAGGCTTCAGCATAGCCAAACCACATTTAAAATCAGCGGCTAAAAATATAGTAAGTGAGGTTGTAGCCAATGCTATGACCCGAAGGGCGTCACCAGAGGTGGAGCATCAAGAAGGCTCGGGGCTTATGATATTGTCTCGAAGGCCAAAAAAGAGACCCCCTGGTTTAAGGCGTAGACCTGCACCTAAAAAGCGGCGGTTAACTGTTAAAAGAACCTCAGTAAGTCAAAGACGGGGTAAAGTGAGGAGGTCTGTACCAAAACAGGCTAAAAGAATACTAGGAAGTATTTTCTAAAAGAATAAGTGACATGGCTCTTTTACATCGAATGTCCTCTGAAGCTATAAAGACAGAACTTGATCTTTTCACGGCACCGTTAACGCAGCATTCAATAGATAGATCCAGTTATGTGGAGATAGCCCCTCTCTCTGCTATTACCGATAACGGGCCTATCGAATTTTTCATACCAGGCCATGGTGACAACTATCTGGACCTCAACAACACCTTGGTGCATTTACGTCTAAAAGTGACCAAAAGAGATGGGTCTAATATTGCAGACGATGCCAAAGTGAGTCTCATTAATTACCCCTTGGCCACCATTTTCTCCCAAGTTGATGTGACTTTGGGTGAACGCCTAATCAGTCAAAGCAGCGCTACATACCCTTATAGAGCCATCATGGAGTGTTTACTAAACTACTCCGAAGACACTCTCAAAACCCAATTTAGCGCCGGGCTGTTTAGCAAGGATACTGCAGGAGCCTCTATGGAATCGACAGACCCTTCCACCGGTGCAAACAAAGGACTAGCGGCACGAGCTCGCTACTGCGCCGAATCTCGAGAGTTTCATTTGCTAGGCCCTATACACTCTGACATTTTCTTTCAAGAACGGTTACTCTTAAATTCGGTTGATTTAAGATTAAAATTAACCAGGGCCAAGGATGATTTTTGCCTGATGTCTCCCCAAGACGGGGATTTTAGTTTGAAAGTGTTGGGGGCAACCCTTTTTATTAAAAAAGTATCTGTATCTCCGGCCGTGCGCCTGGGTCACTCACATGCTTTGATGAAAGGAAATGCCCTTTACCCTCTCCAAAGAATTACCATGAAAACCTTTAGCATACCTGTGGGCAGTAGAATCTGCAGTCAAGAAAACCTATTTCTAGGCCCTTTACCTAGATATGTGGTTATAGGTCTGGTTGATCACGCCTCTAATACGGGCAGTTTAGATAAAAACCCCTTTAATTTTCAGCACTTCAATGCAGAGTATGTAGCGCTCTGTCAGGACGGACGTCAGGTTCCGGCGAAGGCTTTCCAACCACAATTTAATAACAACATATCTGTGCGAGAATTTTACAATCTATTCCTGGCTACAGGGCGACATCTAAAAGATCTCTCTTTACCTATTGACAGAAATGATTTTGCAGAGGGTTACACATTGTATGCTTTCAATTTATCACCTGATGATGACACCTCAGGAAATCTGTCTGTGGTGTCCCAAGGGAACCTCAGGCTGGAAATGCGTTTCCGTACACCTTTAACCTGTACAGTTAGCATGATTGTTTACGCATGCTCTGATTCAATCTTGGAAGTGAATGCCCGAAGACAGGTCTTAGTGGATTATTATTAAGGACCTTTGAACAAAGACATGAATACCCAAGAGTTGGACGGGCTCATGAGCCGCTTGATTGGAAAACAATTTTGTGGAGTGTTGGCTTGTGATGAATTACCTATGGAGATATGGTCTGAGAGGCCTGCAATGTTTATTGTCAATACCCATCCTAAACACATGCCTGGTGAACATTGGCTAGCTATGACATTAGAACAGGAAGGTGGACGAAAAATCTCAACTTTTTTTGATTCCTATGGCTTTCCCCCCGGTTTTTCACATTTCCCTAAATCTATTAAAGATTTTTTGACCCTAAACGGTACAAAGATCTACTACAACATCAAACAAGTGCAAGATAACCTTTCCACTACATGCGGTCACCACTGTGTATTTTACCTGTGCCAAAGAGCCCGGGGAGTTTCTTTTGAAGATGTTATGTCTCTTTATAAGGATGATTTAAGAAGTAATGATAACCTTGTATCTTGTTTTGTTAGAAAATATCAAAAGTGTTCAAATGTGTGTCCTTTAAGAACGCGTAATCAAGGCGTATGCTCACGTCATATGTTTCAAGAATGCCACAAATGTTAACTTGCTTATTTTTCAAATAAAAAATTTATTGAATTTAATCATAGTCATTCAAAAGTCATTTTCAAAAGTCTAACCACGCCGAGAGATCGGGTTTAGGAAAAGGTCCTGAGACGTTCATGGGAGTAAATGAGTTAGCATCATCGCTTTCATATGGGGCCGGTGTCGTTGGGGCATCTTTAGGGGTGCTGTATCTCGTTGAAGGCTTTTGTTTTAAAGCTTGAATCTGTTGACGAAGCTTATGGTTGGGTACACCGGAGAGGGGGATGTTGAGGATTGCCAGGGCCTTAAGAAACTGACGCCAGCCGGGAGGCCTTCGGTCATCAGCAACCTTGTGGGCAGCCGTGGTACTTTTAAGCAAGTCCTGCATATGGGACCCCCTAACCACAGAGCCCTGAAGGATAAACTCTCCAGAGTCGTTCCAAGCAGCTATCCCCTTTGAGTCTTTTATCTTGTTCATAATGTATTTAACATTCTTCCTGTTACGTAAAGGCACATGTGTCAGTAGGTCATGCATAACTTTATCTTCAAATGGCATTTGAGCTTCACCCGACATATTATCTCCACTAGGTAAGATCGACGGTACAGGCCTTACAGGGGCATGGCTATCGTTAGGTTCGACATCTGTTAAAGGGTCCGGTAGGGAAAGGGTTAAATGGTTAGTCTCTCTCTCCCCTTGCTTTACCCGAGTCAAATACCTTTGCATTAGGTTTGTGTATTTTTGAATCTTATCATAGGGGTTCAATCCTTTTCGGTTCAAAACATCCTTCATGGCCGTATCCAAATCATTTTCCGCTGTTTGTCTGATATCTTCAGGACCCTGCATTTGTTTTTTAAGTCTATCCAACTCTTGTTGAGGCACCAAGTACATTTTAGTGGCCATCACACCCACGTGTTCAACCACCACGTCTGGCCGCAATAAGGCTGGTGATGAAGGGCACGGCTATACTGAGTAAAGGTAGAAGAAAACCCCCAGACTGTTGTATACTATGTCTTTTCTTTTGAAGACTGGCCCTTTTATTGGCAAAGAGTTTGATCGCTGTCTTTTGTCTCCTTAATTTTTTCAATTGGTTCAGGGTGAGTGGAATGCGTCCTTTGAGAAGATTCAAAGCAATCTCACATAGGGCTAATATGAGATCTGAAGAACAGCGACCCAAGATGGCCTTCCGTTCTTTAGCTGTAGAACCTACTAGCCTTCTCAAGAGGGGGAGGTTTCTTTTTAAACGCAGAGACATAGCGTTTACTTTTTAGGAAGGTATGCAGCAGGCCTCTCCCCCGGAAACAGCCCTGTACGTAGCCTAAGGTGTTCTGGAGTATTTGCTTTTAAATCCACGATTAAATAAGAAAATGGCTCTTTGGTAGCGTCCTCATAGCTCTCCATAAAGTATGATTTCCGTCCAGGGTACATCTGCTGAGCTAGAGTGCTAATTTGCAGTTTGTCTCTAGGATTTTTAAACAATACCATGTAGTTGGCATTCAAGCTAATGGTCCGACTATTTTTACCTTGGTGAAACACATTCTGGACCAAGTAAAGCACGGACAGGTTTCTATGATGAGTATATTGGGTAAAAGCTCGTGCAATTTCAGGGTGTTCGCTACCAGCAAATAGCATATCGTCCAAAACCAGCAGATTATTTACATGTGGGGGGAGAAGTTCATCATCAGACAGAGAATCGGGTATTCCTTCAACAAACTTGATTTTTATTGTCTTCAATAATTCATCATACAGAGGTTGGTAACATGAATAACACCATACAATATTGTCAGGCTTTTGAGATAACACATGTTCAGAATTCTCTAAAATACTTTTTACAAAAAAAGTTTTGCCACTGTTTGAAGGGCCGGCAATTAATGCTGAAAAAGGCAATTGTAGCCGGGGGTCAAAACCCTCGACAGCAGTCATAATATCTTAAGCTTTAAGACACACTGGGGCTTGTAGCATAAGTCAGTAGCCAAAGGGCAATGTGGTACCGTCAGGCAATAGCTGTCTCTTGTCATAGACTACCCTGAATCTTTTAGTGAGTGGTGCGTTTCTTAGATGGAACCCCTTTTTATCCCTCACTATTTTGTTGTAGGAGCTCAAAATCTCCAAGTCACTATTCTTGTCCTTTACGAACCCCTCGACCAAGCGCGTGATTGATTCCAAGTTTACACGCGGTGCATTTTCATAGTTTTGAGTCACGCCTTTGGCTTTCAACACCACGTGATTGGCTTTAGTCCTAAAAGCATAGCTTTTTGGACCACATGAGGACCATTCTGTAATATGGTCACCCTCTTCGAGTTCACTCGTTAAACCCCAAGATAGTTGCTAAGTGGGGGGGTCCAATCCCCCGGTTTGCTTACATAGACCACAGAGTCTGTGTCGTGGTAAAGAACCCGCCTCTGAAGCTGTTCCATGAGGGTGTACAGTTCAAGGCGGCCATAGGCTGTGGTAAATGCTGCAAGAAACACATTTACATTACCCGGGGGTAGAACCCACTTTTGGTGGCGCCTCCATTGCACCAAGGCAATGTCTTGACTCAAGAAGGAAAAATGTGAAATTTCGTATTGGTCCGAAAAAACAAATTCCAAAAATTCTTCGGGGTCTTTAATGATCGAAGTTGTTAGCATATTGCATCTCTGCGCTAATTTCCCCCAAAGGGAGTTCAAGTACAATTTCGACACATTTCTTTTGGTTTTGTTGACCTCTATTCTGTCAGGGTCAAGAAGTATGCCTTCTCTGTCATGGTAGTCTTGAATGTACTGGTCTTTACTTTCTTGATCTGTGACCGATGCAGGATAGCCTGAAGCCATCTGCTTGCATCTCAAGAAGGTTTTGATGTACTCTTTAAAAAGTGTGTCTGATTTCCTGGAAAAGTTCCACACTTCAAAGATTTTGGCCACACGATACCCCTTCTCTAAAGCCTTAGAGAATTCTACAGTGACCCATACACCGGTCAGGGCTCTTTCTTGATCTGTGTGATCACAGGGGTTTTCCTGGTTGTGGTTTTCACAGCATGTGCGACAAAGGGGAAAGAAAAGTTTTCCTTTAGGACCCTTGTAAGGCAACACAGGTATAAACAGCCCCCTAGGAGGGTAGACAGTCGCTTTGATTAAACCAAAATAATTTTGGGGTTCGTCAAAGTCGCTGTGAATAATTTCAGGATGCCCTATAGGATAGAATGAGGAACTCATTACATGAGGATATAGGGATGTAAAATCTACATAGCCTATTGTCTCGTCGGGTTGAGCTACATAACGCAATGTCAAAGCATTGGTCCGGCCTCCAAACAAGGCCTGTCGCGGTTCCAGGGGCTCTGGAGGGTCATAATGGGTAAGGAAGGCCTTAACACTAGGATCTACCTTTTTGAGGGCTGTCCATTCGTGCTCCCACAAAACCACAACTTTTAACCCGTAAGTAGCCTTTAAAGAATTCAGTTTGTCTTGAAACTCTTGGTACATTTCCCCAAAAGTCTTTTGGGTTAGGACACACAAGGTGTGGGGGACAAAGCATAATTTACAACCGTGGAAGAAACAACCGTTGTACTCATACACTGTCTCAACCCCGTCAATCTGTGTGTATCCATCTACATGGTAAGGCCCAAAAGCCTTCTCCCCCCGATTCAAAGCATGTTGGATAAAAATATCTTTATCCTGGGCCAAGTACTCCAACCATTGAATGGAACCACTAGAGTAGGCCTTGAATTGGCGTCGGTAGTTGTCTGGCGATGGGATAGCTATAGATTCAGGAGTTAGATAGTGTGTACGATAGGTTTTCATGCACGCTGATGCAATAGTTGTACAGCTCCAGGGGTCAATGCCCGCATCTTTGATTACCTCTTCTCTGAATCTGAGGCATCCTTCACGAAGTATAACAACGTCATTGTCACAGTATGATTCCATCTCTTTATGGAAATCAAAAGTGCCATGTCTTACGGTCTCGTACCATGTCATGAATCTCTCACGCTCTTTGGGAGACATTTGATCACACCCGTACATTTCGGGGGCTGGATAAGATCCTATATAATGTAGATTCTCCTCAGATGTGAAGAAATGAGGGAAATAGCCTTTGACAGAGTTTTCAAAACCCAAGGCCTCTGGCATTTGAGCCAATCTCATGGGTAAGAAGCTTAAGCTGTCAATGTATCTCTGTTTGAAGGCGGGGTCAACAAAGCATAATATTTTACTCCCTTGAGCTATGACACTGGGTGCCACGCCTTGCTGTATCAAAGGGTTCAGAAGCAGATAGGAGTCATAGGCCCTAGCATTGTGAGCTATAAACGTGAAGTTTCTGTACTGGGCTTTTCTAAAATGTTTTAGAAAGAGTCGGGCACAATCGGGTCCCTCGGCCGACCATTTTTCACCCTTGAAAGTCATGGTTGACACAAAAATAGGCAAATGAACCCCTGATTGCTGAGTTGTCTCAAAATCATAAAACACATATTTCTCTGTATGTTCATCTTCAGCCAAGGGCTGAATGTAACACTCATGTGTTACTTCTTGAACCGCTTCCGCGTCTCTGCTTTTCAAAGGACCTTTACAGATTGGGCAGTGTATAATTCCACAAACATGAGGTTTAGGGCTATCTATTTTAAGGTTGTAATTGCAATGACATTTTGGACATTTCTTGTTAATGTCACAACTGCTTACAGATTTACATGCCTTGGGATGCCATGTTTCAGTTTTGTGTTTTTCGTAACAGTAGGCCGAACGACATGTGCGGTGACAATCCGCACAGGGGGTCAAGTTTAGCGGCTGCATAGGGCAATGTTTATCCAGACATACTGAACAGTTGTAACGGCACGAGTGCCCCCCCATGCGTGTGTAGCCGGTATGACAGGCTGGACAGACATATGGCGCGCCTAAAAAGGCTGTGATGTTAGTTACGGCATAGTAATGCTCATTTTGCACATAAAAGTACATAGTCTTAGGATGTGGTTCGGGTATATTTGGAACTTGAGGAGAGCGTCATTAGCCCTACTGTGGTACAAAACCACAATCTTGATGTTCAGAAAGTTTTCAAATTTGACTATGTCTGAGAAAGCCACAGCATCCTGTATACCGAGACCCACCGCAGTTTGTAGCTCTCGAGCTTTATGTAACGCGGCTTGATCCGTACATCCTGGGCTGAGTAAGTGGGCCAAACCTATGGCAAAACATAGCTTATTACCTGGATTGTGAACGTTTATGAGATAGGCCCTTTTATTGCTTATGATTTCGGACTGCATTAAACTCTTGAGCTTTCGTCTCTGACCCCCGCCCCCTTGTGGTTGGCGTACTAATTGTACTACAAGTTCGAGGGTCCTATCTGCTAGCACGTTTAAATTTGACTGTACAAGGCGTTCTAGCAGTTTAACAAATTGTTCAAGCTCTGCTTCACCATTCTGTAAAATAAGCGATACCTTGCTCTGTAGACTGTCTCCACAAATTTCCAACTGTAAGAGATCCCTAGGTTCGCTATAATCTCTAATCCTCGCTAACAGTTCATTCAAAGTGTCCATAAGCATTACGTAAAACACAGCATATTCCCGAATCTGACCCCCCCATGCGAAATTGAAAAACTGGCGAACCTCAATATTGTTGAATTTATTTCGACGCAAAACATGTACACTTCGATCAAGACCTCCCCCCTCCAGATTTGCTAGGCAATTGTCCAACTGTTCAAAAACATCGTATTGGGTTTCAGACTCTTCGGACATTGGTGTTAAAGGCTGATTTATAGGTGTCTGGGGTGCCGAATTAAACCTAGCGCTCTCGTTCTGTACACTGATCTCAAGACCGCCCCCCTCCAGATTTGCTAGACATTTGTCCAACTGTTCAAAAACATCATATTGACTTCAGACTCTTCGGACAATGTTGTTAAAGGCTGTCTTAGAGGTGTCTGTGGGGCCGAATTAAACCTAGGGCTCGCGTTAAGCTGGGTAATTAGAGATATGATGGTTTCGGGAATCTGTGTTAACATGTTTCCTCGGAAGGCCCTGACTCATTCATACGTGTAATAATGTCTATGAGTTCGGAGGGAATCTGGGATAATAGATTTTCATCTATTGTCATTATGTCAATTACCCCCGAATCATTCATATGGTTAACTATATCTTGGAGCTCTGTAGGGATCCTGGCTAAGAGGGTTTCAATTGTCTCACTTTGGTCTATAGGGGGCGCCATCTGTCTAATTAAGGATGTGTGTGTGTGTGTGTGTGTTTACATGTGTGTTTTTTAACGGCGGTATTTGCTTGTTTTAGCCCTAATGTTTTTTAACATACGGGGTAGCTCGCTACGCCAGAATGACACATCCTGATTGTATGATGCTCGAGTAGAATACACATGCGCCTCTGGAGTAGAGCCTTTCGTGATTTAAACCCAGGGTAAACGCTTTGAAAAAACGTTCTTGGTCTATTTCAGAATCTGCTGTTTCCCCCACAGAATTGGCCGATTCAAGAAGGTTGGCAGCTTCACAGAACATCAAATCGTCTACCTCAGAAATGTCATTTAAATCTTTGACATCATCAGGTTTCGCTGGTGTCTTTGGAGCCTCCTCGGGGATGCTTGTCTGGGCATCCTCCGATGTTTGTGCGTTGTGTTCATAAGCCGGTGAGGAGTCTGAAATAAAAATAATAACATACACAAATAGGTTATTAACCCTCAAATATGTTAAAAATGCCAAATACATTTCTAGATATAAGCCTATATATTAACAATACATTAATTAAATACCTCGGCTTTTTTGACGAGGGCTGTTCTGAAGAAGCTCTGAAACCAGGGGCTGGTGTCTTTGTTCAACCTGTATTACAGCATCTGCAGGTTCGGTAGATGGTGAGCCTGAAAAAAAACAAACAAACAAACAAAAAACAGCATTAGGCCCTTGTTTTAACATATTCCGGCATAAAAAAAATATATAAATATTAAAATAATAATATATATAAATAATAATATATAATTGATTCATACCTAGTCCTTGGAACGACGTCTCGTGAATATCGGCCAGTAGAATTGTTCGGGTGAAGCGGAACTGTGGATCTGAGCACTAATTATCCTTTGGTGTTTAGAAATATGGGGGACAACGTTGTCCTGGCCAAGGGGAGTTGACCTGCCGTTTAAAGTCTCTGTTCGCTGCTTTGTGTAAATACATCCTGGGAGTAGGGCAGAATTGTCTCGTAGTCATATGCTTCGCAGAAACCGTTCAGGCTCCATAGGGCATCGTTTAACCTTCTAGGCTTTAGGTCCTCTGTAAACATATAAAATAACTTTTAATATAAGATGCCCACACTTTTTGTTTTTAAGGTATAATATTTTTATGTATGGAATTCTTGAGCTTACTTACGTTGACAATTCAGGGCAGGCGTTTGTTTGTCGCACTTTGTTTCGGAGCCCCATTGGATGGTTCGAGCTCAGTTATACCTCGGAGTATCTGCGTGAATGCTTCAGAATCTATAAAACATTCGACAATATAAAGCTATAATCACTTTAGCTAATATTGCCTTGTTATACGGTAAGCATACTGATCCTAATGATTGTTTAATATTTCTATAACATCCCACGCTTTTCAAACAATTCCCCACAACAATCAAATCTAATAAAGATTATTTCAAGAACTCACCTTGCGATAGATCCATTAGACTGTTTTCCCGATATCTTTTTT
>NC_034197.2:13554785-13584785 GCF_002021735.2 Oncorhynchus kisutch
CCAGTAATGCGTCGGCACGATATATCGTAATAATCAGAGTTCGAAGTATACCATGTTTCCAAAGCCTATAGAGTTATCAGAGGCTTGGGAAGTAGGTCTCAGCGAGATTACATACCCCCATAGTTGGTATAATATCAAAGCTAAGGACCGGGATTTTTATTGCAAAAGGTTCTCGGAACCTGCGAAACTTATTAAGCTTAAAAAAGGTTTCTATAGAACCGTCGACAGGATCGATCTCAGAGTTGAATGAACACCTAACCCTGAACAAGATGGAATATTCCTATTCTACATCCAATCCATAAAAGGATACAAATCTCAGGGCCTGCTAACGGAGGTATAAAGACCAGCGGTAATTTATCCTACATGTTGGGGATGGGTCCCAATAAATGGACGTATGTGAACGATAAATTATTCCCATTCCCTGCGGATATACATGCAGGCTTTTACAACATATTTGTCTATACCGACATCATAACCTATCAAAGGGTCGGGACCGCTGTGTTGCCCCTCTGCTAACAGTTCATATAGACGGCAAGGATGGGGACATCGTCACTGTCAATTATGACAAGCCGCACTACGTACATGTCAGCAAGAACTATATTGAAAACATTCTGGTTGAGCTTAAAACGGATCAGAACGAAAACATTGAATTTACTTATGGTAAAACGATTGTAAAACTCCACTTTAGACACCACCAAAACCTCTCTACATAATAATAGCTGTATTATATTATAAACATAATACAAATAAAAGGGTTATGGAGCACCATCAGCTCGACCCTAACCGTTATGTTTTCATACTATGTGGATCAAAGTGGGTAATGGACTACCAGGATATCATGGAGCGCCGACAATGTATGGTTCGGGGATAGGAGGTATATTCCGTAACCTCTTCAGGATGGTTTTACCGTTTATGAAGAGAGGCTTCAGCATAGCCAAACCACATTTAAAATCAGCGGCTAAAAATATAGTAAGTGAGGTTGTAGCAATGCTATGACCCGAAGGGCGTCACCAGAGGTGGAGCATCAAGAAGGCTCGGGGCTTATGATATTGTCTCGAAGGCCAAAAAGAGACCCCCTGGTTTTAAGGCGTAGACCTGCACCTAAAAAGCGGCGGTTAACTGTTAAAAGAACCTCAGTAAGTCAAAGACGGGTAAAGTGAGGATCTGTACCAAAACAGGCTAAAAGAATACTAGGAAGTATTTTCTAAAAGAATAAGTGACATGGCTCTTTTACATCGAATGTCCTCTGAAGCTATAAAGACAGAACTTGATCTTTCACGGCCTCGTTACACGCAGCATTCAATAGATAGATCCAGTTAGGTGGAGATAGCCCCTCTCTCTGCTATTACGATAACGGGCCTATCGAATTTTTCATACCAGGCCATGGTGACAACTATCTGGACCTCAACAACACCTTGGTGCATTTACGTCTAAAGTGACCAAAAGAGATGGGTCTAATATTGCAGACGATGCCAAAGTGAGTCTCATATTACCCCTTGGCCACCATTTTCTCCCAAGTTGATGTGACTTTGGGTGAACGCCTAATCAGTCAAAGACAGCGCTACATACCCTTATAGAGCCATCATGGAGGTTTTACTAACTACTCCGAAGACACTCTCAAAACCCAATTTTAGCGCCGGCTGTTTAGCAAGGATACTGCAGGAGCCTCTATGGAATCGACAGACCCTTCCACGGTGCAAACAAAGGACTAGCGGCACGAGCTCGCTACTGCGCCGAATCTCGAGAGTTTCATTTGCTAGGCCCTATACACTCTGACATTTCTTTCAAGAACGGTTACTCTTAAATTCGGTTGATTTAAGATTAAAATTAACCCGGCCAAGGATGATTTTTGCCTGATGTCTCCCCAAGACGGGATTTTAGTTTGAAAGTGTTGGGGCAACCCTTTTTATTAAAAAAGTATCTGTATCTCCGGCCGTGCGCCTGGGTCACTCACATGCTTTGATGAAAGGAAATGCCCTTTACCCTCTCCAAAGAATTACCATGAAAACCTTTAGCATACCTGTGGGCAGTAGAATCTGCAGTCAAGAAAACCTATTTCTAGGCCCTTTACCTAGATATGTGGTTATAGGTCTGGTTGATCACGCCTCTAATACGGGCAGTTTAGATAAAAACCCCTTTAATTTTCAGCACTTCAATGCAGAGTATGTAGCGCTCTGTCAGGACGGACGTCAGGTTCCGGCGAAGGCTTTCCAAACCACAATTTAATAACAACATATCTGTGCGAGAATTTTACAATCTATTCCTGGCTACAGGGCGACATCTAAAAGATCTCTCTTTACCTATTGACAGAAATGATTTTGCAGAGGGTTACACATTGTATGCTTTCAATTTATCACCTGATGATGACACCTCAGGAAATCTGTCTGTGGTGTCCCAAGGTAACCTCAGGCTGGAAATGCGTTTCCGTACACCTTTAACCTGTACAGTTAGCATGATTGTTTACGCATGCTCTGATTCAATCTTGGAAGTGAATGCCCGAAGACAGGTCTTAGTGGATTATTATTAAGGACCTTTGAACAAAGACATGAATACCCAAGAGTTGGACGGGCTCATGAGCCGCTTGATTGGAAAAACAATTTGTGGAGTGTTGGCTTGTGATGAATTACCTATGGAGATATGGTCTGAGAGGCCTGCAATGTTTATTGTCAATACCCATCCTAAACACATGCCTGGTGAACATTGGCTAGCTATGACATTAGAACAGGAAGGTGGACGAAAAATCTCAACTTTTTTTGATTCCTATGGCTTTTCCCCCCGGTTTTTCACATTTCCCTAAATCTATTAAAGATTTTTTGACCCTAAACGGTACAAAGATCTACTACAACATCAAACAAGTGCAAGATAACCTTTCCACTACATGCGGTCACCACTGTGTATTTTACCTGTGCCAAAGAGCCCGGGGAGTTTCTTTTGAAGATGTTATGTCTCTTTATAAGGATGATTTAAGAAGTAATGATAACCTTGTATCTTGTTTTGTTAGAAAATATCAAAAGTGTTCAAATGTGTGTCCTTTAAGAACGCGTAATCAAGGCGTATGCTCACGTCATATGTTTCAAGAATGCCACAAATGTTAACTTGCTTATTTTTCAAATAAAAAATTTATTGAATTTAATCATAGTCATTCAAAAGTCATTTTCAAAAGTCTAACCACGCCGAGAGATCGGGTTTAGGAAAAGGTCCTGAGACGTTCATGGGAGTAAATGAGTTAGCATCATCGCTTTCATATGGGGCCGGTGTCGTTGGGGCATCTTTAGGGGTGCTGTATCTCGTTGAAGGCTTTTGTTTTAAAGCTTGAATCTGTTGACGAAGCTTATGGTTGGGTACACCGGAGAGGGGGATGTTGAGGATTGCCAGGGCCCTTAAGAAACTGACGCCAGCCGGGAGGCCTTCGGTCATCAGCAACCTTGTGGGCAGCCGTGGTACTTTTAAGCAAGTCCTGCATATGGGACCCCCTAACCACAGAGCCCTGAAGGATAAACTCTCCAGAGTCGTTCCAAGCAGCTATCCCCTTTGAGTCTTTTATCTTGTTCATAATGTATTTAACATTCTTCCTGTTACGTAAAGGCACATGTGTCAGTAGGTCATGCATAACTTTATCTTCAAATGGCATTTGAGCTTCACCCGACATATTATCTCCACTAGGTAAGATCGACGGTACAGGCCTTACAGGGGCATGGCTATCGTTAGGTTCGACATCTGTTAAAGGGTCCGGTAGGGAAAGGGTTAAATGGTTAGTCTCTCTCTCTCCCCTTGCTTTAACCCGAGTCAAATACCTTTGCATTAGGTTTGTGTATTTTGAATCTTATCATAGGGGTTCAATCCTTTTCGGTTCAAAACATCCTTCATGGCCGTATCCAAATCATTTTCCGCTGTTTGTCTGATATCTTCAGGACCCTGCATTTGTTTTTTAAGTCTATCCAACTCTTGTTGAGGCACCAAGTACATTTTAGTGGCCATCACTACCCACGTGTTCAACCACCACGTCTGGCCGCAATAAGGCTGGTGATGAAGGGCACGGCTATACTGAGTAAAGGTAGAAGAAAAACCCCCAGACTGTTGTATACTATGTCTTTTCTTTTGAAGACTGGCCCTTTTATTGGCAAAGAGTTTGATCGCTGTCTTTTGTCTCCTTAATTTTTTCAATTGGTTCAGGGTGAGTGGAATGCGTCCTTTGAGAAGATTCAAGCAATCTCACATAGGGCTAATATGAGATCTGAAGAACAGCGACCCAAGATGGCCTTCCGTTCTTTAGCTGTAGAACCTACTAGCCTTCTCAAGAGGGGGAGGTTTCTTTTTAAACGCAGAGACATAGCGTTTACTTTTTAGGAAGGTATGCAGCAGGCCTCTCCCCCGGAAACAGCCCTGTACGTAGCCTAAGGTGTTCTGGAGTATTTGCTTTTAAATCCACGATTAAATAAGAAAATGGCTCTTTGGTAGCGTCCTCATAGCTCTCCATAAAGTATGATTTCCGTCCAGGGTACATCTGCTGAGCTAGAGTGCTAATTTGCAGTTTGTCTCTAGGATTTTTAAACAATACCATGTAGTTGGCATTCAAGCTAATGGTCCGACTATTTTTACCTTGGTGAAACACATTCTGGACCAAGTAAAGCACGGACAGGTTTCTATGATGAGTATATTGGGTAAAAGCTCGTGCAATTTCAGGGTGTTCGCTACCAGCAAATAGCATATCGTCCAAAACCAGCAGATTATTTACATGTGGGGGGAGAAGTTCATCATCAGACAGAGAATCGGGTATTCCTTCAACAAACTTGATTTTTATTGTCTTCAATAATTCATCATACAGAGGTTGGTAACATGAATAACACCATACATATTGTCAGGCTTTTGAGATAACACATGTTCAGAATTCTCTAAAATACTTTTTACAAAAAAAGTTTTGCCACTGTTTGAAGGGCCGGCAATTAATGCTGAAAAAGGCAATTGTAGCCGGGGGTCAAAACCCTCGACAGCAGTCATAATATCTTAAGCTTTAAGACACACTGGGGCTTGTAGCATAAGTCAGTAGCCAAAGGGCAATGTGGTACCGTCAGGCAATAGCTGTCTCTTGTCATAGACTACCCTGAATCTTTTAGTGAGTGGTGCGTTTCTTAGATGGAACCCCTTTTTATCCCTCACTATTTTGTTGTAGGAGCTCAAAATCTCCAAGTCACTATTCTTGTCCTTTACGAACCCCTCGACCAAGCGCGTGATTGATTCCAAGTTTACACGCGGTGCATTTTCATAGTTTTGAGTCACGCCTTTGGCTTTCAACACCACGTGATTGGCTTTAGTCCTAAAAGCATAGCTTTTTGGACCACATGAGGACCATTCTGTAATATGGTCACCCTCTTCGAGTTCACTCGTTAAACCCCCAAGATAGTTGCTAAGTGGGGGGGTCCAATCCCCCGGTTTGCTTACATAGACCACAGAGTCTGTGTCGTGGTAAAGAACCCGCCTCTGAAGCTGTTCCATGAGGGTGTACAGTTCAAGGCGGCCATAGGCTGTGGTAAATGCTGCAAGAAACACATTTACATTACCCGGGGGTAGAACCCACTTTTGGTGGCGCCTCCATTGCACCAAGGCAATGTCTTGACTCAAGAAGGAAAAATGTGAAATTTCGTATTGGTCCGAAAAAACAAATTCCAAAAATTCTTCGGGGTCTTTAATGATCGAAGTTGTTAGCATATTGCATCTCTGCGCTAATTTCCCCCAAAGGGAGTTCAAGTACAATTTCGACACATTTCTTTTGGTTTTGTTGACCTCTATTCTGTCAGGGTCAAGAAGTATGCCTTCTCTGTCATGGTAGTCTTGAATGTACTGGTCTTTACTTTCTTGATCTGTGACCGATGCAGGATAGCCTGAAGCCATCTGCTTGCATCTCAAGAAGGTTTTGATGTACTCTTTAAAAAGTGTGTCTGATTTCCTGGAAAAGTTCCACACTTCAAAGATTTTGGCCACACGATACCCCTTCTCTAAAGCCTTAGAGAATTCTACAGTGACCCATACACCGGTCAGGGCTCTTTCTTGATCTGTGTGATCACAGGGGTTTTCCTGGTTGTGGTTTTCACAGCATGTGCGACAAAGGGGAAAGAAAAGTTTTCCTTTAGGACCCTTGTAAGGCAACACAGGTATAAACAGCCCCCTAGGAGGGTAGACAGTCGCTTTGATTAAACCAAAATAATTTTGGGGTTCGTCAAAGTCGCTGTGAATAATTTCAGGATGCCCTATAGGATAGAATGAGGAACTCATTACATGAGGATATAGGGATGTAAAATCTACATAGCCTATTGTCTCGTCGGGTTGAGCTACATAACGCAATGTCAAAGCATTGGTCCGGCCTCCAAACAAGGCCTGTCGCGGTTCCAGGGGCTCTGGAGGGTCATAATGGGTAAGGAAGGCCTTAACACTAGGATCTACCTTTTTGAGGGCTGTCCATTCGTGCTCCCACAAAACCACAACTTTTAACCCGTAAGTAGCCTTTAAAGAATTCAGTTTGTCTTGAAACTCTTGGTACATTTCCCCAAAAGTCTTTTGGGTTAGGACACACAAGGTGTGGGGGACAAAGCATAATTTACAACCGTGGAAGAAACAACCGTTGTACTCATACACTGTCTCAACCCCGTCAATCTGTGTGTATCCATCTACATGGTAAGGCCCAAAAGCCTTCTCCCCCCGATTCAAAGCATGTTGGATAAAAATATCTTTATCCTGGGCCAAGTACTCCAACCATTGAATGGAACCACTAGAGTAGGCCTTGAATTGGCGTCGGTAGTTGTCTGGCGATGGGATAGCTATAGATTCAGGAGTTAGATAGTGTGTACGATAGGTTTTCATGCACGCTGATGCAATAGTTGTACAGCTCCAGGGGTCAATGCCCGCATCTTTGATTACCTCTTCTCTGAATCTGAGGCATCCTTCACGAAGTATAACAACGTCATTGTCACAGTATGATTCCATCTCTTTATGGAAATCAAAAGTGCCATGTCTTACGGTCTCGTACCATGTCATGAATCTCTCACGCTCTTTGGGAGACATTTGATCACACCCGTACATTTCGGGGGCTGGATAAGATCCTATATAATGTAGATTCTCCTCAGATGTGAAGAAATGAGGGAAATAGCCTTTGACAGAGTTTTCAAAACCCAAGGCCTCTGGCATTTGAGCCAATCTCATGGGTAAGAAGCTTAAGCTGTCAATGTATCTCTGTTTGAAGGCGGGGTCAACAAAGCATAATATTTTACTCCCTTGAGCTATGACACTGGGTGCCACGCCTTGCTGTATCAAAGGGTTCAGAAGCAGATAGGAGTCATAGGCCCTAGCATTGTGAGCTATAAACGTGAAGTTTCTGTACTGGGCTTTTCTAAAATGTTTTAGAAAGAGTCGGGCACAATCGGGTCCCTCGGCCGACCATTTTTCACCCTTGAAAGTCATGGTTGACACAAAAATAGGCAAATGAACCCCTGATTGCTGAGTTGTCTCAAAATCATAAAACACATATTTCTCTGTATGTTCATCTTCAGCCAAGGGCTGAATGTAACACTCATGTGTTACTTCTTGAACCGCTTCCGCGTCTCTGCTTTTCAAAGGACCTTTACAGATTGGGCAGTGTATAATTCCACAAACATGAGGTTTAGGGCTATCTATTTTAAGGTTGTAATTGCAATGACATTTTGGACATTTCTTGTTAATGTCACAACTGCTTACAGATTTACATGCCTTGGGATGCCATGTTTCAGTTTTGTGTTTTTCGTAACAGTAGGCCGAACGACATGTGCGGTGACAATCCGCACAGGGGGTCAAGTTTAGCGGCTGCATAGGGCAATGTTTATCCAGACATACTGAACAGTTGTAACGGCACGAGTGCCCCCCCATGCGTGTGTAGCCGGTATGACAGGCTGGACAGACATATGGCGCGCCTAAAAAGGCTGTGATGTTAGTTACGGCATAGTAATGCTCATTTTGCACATAAAAGTACATAGTCTTAGGATGTGGTTCGGGTATATTTTGGAACTTGAGGAGAGCGTCATTAGCCCTACTGTGGTACAAAACCACAATCTTGATGTTCAGAAAGTTTTCAAATTTGACTATGTCTGAGAAAGCCACAGCATCCTGTATACCGAGACCCACCGCAGTTTGTAGCTCTCGAGCTTTATGTAACGCGGCTTGATCCGTACATCCTGGGCTGAGTAAGTGGGCCAAACCTATGGCAAAACATAGCTTATTACCTGGATTGTGAACGTTTATGAGATAGGCCCTTTTATTGCTTATGATTTCGGACTGCATTAAACTCTTGAGCTTTCGTCTCTGACCCCCGCCCCCTTGTGGTTGGCGTACTAATTGTACTACAAGTTCGAGGGTCCTATCTGCTAGCACGTTTAAATTTGACTGTACAAGGCGTTCTAGCAGTTTAACAAATTGTTCAAGCTCTGCTTCACCATTCTGTAAAATAAGCGATACCTTGCTCTGTAGACTGTCTCCACAAATTTCCAACTGTAAGAGATCCCTAGGTTCGCTATAATCTCTAATCCTCGCTAACAGTTCATTCAAAGTGTCCATAAGCATTACGTAAAACACAGCATATTCCCGAATCTGACCCCCCCATGCGAAATTGAAAAACTGGCGAACCTCAATATTGTTGAATTTATTTCGACGCAAAACATGTACACTTCGATCAAGACCTCCCCCCTCCAGATTTGCTAGGCAATTGTCCAACTGTTCAAAAACATCGTATTGGGTTTCAGACTCTTCGGACATTGGTGTTAAAGGCTGATTTATAGGTGTCTGGGGTGCCGAATTAAACCTAGCGCTCTCGTTCTGTACACTGATCTCAAGACCGCCCCCCTCCAGATTTGCTAGACATTTGTCCAACTGTTCAAAACATCATATTGACTTTCAGACTCTTCGGACAATGTTGTTAAAGGCTGTCTTAGAGGTGTCTGTGGGGCCGAATTAAACCTAGGGCTCGCGTTAAGCTGGGTAATTAGAGATATGATGGTTTCGGGAATCTGTGTTAACATGTTTTCCTCGGAAGGCCCTGACTCATTCATACGTGTAATAATGTCTATGAGTTCGGAGGGAATCTGGGATAATAGATTTTCATCTATTGTCATTATGTCAATTACCCCCGAATCATTCATATGGTTAACTATATCTTGGAGCTCTGTAGGGATCCTGGCTAAGAGGGTTTCAATTGTCTCACTTTGGTCTATAGGGGGCGCCATCTGTCTAATTAAGGATGTGTGTGTGTGTGTGTGTGTTTACATGTGTGTTTTTTAACGGCGGTATTTGCTTGTTTTAGCCCTAATGTTTTTTAACATACGGGGTAGCTCGCTACGCCAGAATGACACATCCTGATTGTATTGATGCTCGAGTAGAATACACATGCGCCTCTGGAGTAGAGCCTTTCGTGATTTTAAACCCAGGGTAAACGCTTTGAAAAAACGTTCTTGGTCTATTTCAGAATCTGCTGTTTCCCCCACAGAATTGGCCGATTCAAGAAGGTTGGCAGCTTCACAGAACATCAAATCGTCTACCTCAGAAATGTCATTTAAATCTTTGACATCATCAGGTTTCGCTGGTGTCTTTGGAGCCTCCTCGGGGATGCTTGTCTGGGCATCCTCCGATGTTTGTGCGTTGTGTTCATAAGCCGGTGAGGAGTCTGAAATAAAAATAATACATACACAAATAGGTTATTAACCCTCAAATATGTTAAAAATGCCAAATACATTTCAGATATAAGCCTATATATTAACAATACATTAATTAAATACCTCGGCTTTTTTGACGAGGGCTGTTCTGAAGAAGCTCTGAAACCAGGGGCTGGTGTCTTTGTTCAACCTGTATTACAGCATCTGCAGGTTCGGTAGATGGTGAGCCTGAAAAAAACAAACAAACAAACAAAAAACAGCATTAGGCCTTGTTTTAACATATTCCGGCATAAAAAAAATATATAAATATTAAAATAATAATATATATAAATAATAATATATAATTGATTCATACCTAGTCCTTGGAACGACGTCTCGTGAATATCGGCCAAGTAGAATTGTTCGGGTGAAGCGGAACTGTGGATCTGAGCACTAATTATCCTTTGGTGTTTAGAAATATGGGGGACAACGTTGTCCTGGCCAAGGGGAGTTGACCTGCCGTTTAAAGTCTCTGTTCGCTGCTTTTGTGTAAATACATCCTGGGAGTAGGGCAGAATTGTCTCGTAGTCATATGCTTCGCAGAAACCGTTCAGGCTCCATAGGGCATCGTTTAACCTTCTAGGCTTTAGGTCCTCTGTAAACATATAAAATAACTTTTAATATAAGATGCCCACACTTTTTGTTTTTAAGGTATAAATATTTTTATGTATGGAATTCTTGGAGCTTACTTACGTTGACAATTCAGGGCAGGCGTTTGTTTGTCGGCACTTTGTTTCGGAGCCCCATTGGATGGTTCGAGCTCAGTTATACCTCGGAGTATCTGCGTGAATGCTTCAGAATCTATAAAACATTCGACAATATTAAAGCTATAATCACTTTAGCTAATATTGCCTTGTTATACGGTAAGCATACTGATCCTAATGATTGTTTAATATTTCTATAACATCCCACGCTTTTCAAACAATTCCCCACAACAATCAAATCTAATAAAGATTTATTTCAAGAACTCACCTTGCGATAGATCCATTAGACTGTTTTCCCCGATTATCTTTTTTAACGCTTCAGTCCGATAACGATTCTTGGAGTTTCTGGAGGTGCTGTTTGCATCGGAACTAAAACGCTGCTAACATTGCCCATGGTTTCTAGCGCTTTTGTACCCTACGACCTAGAGAAAAACCCCTGAATGATTTTTTTACATCGCATTTGGGGTTTGTCGTTTTTTTCGGGCTATACCCCCGCCCATGGTATATTTGACACATTTCAAACACATGGTATTGGGTGTGTCTAAACATTAGGATCCTTTTGGAGCTTCTAAAATCTCCGGGGTGCTAGCACCTAGATGCATGGGGTGTGTTGTTCTCGACATCGCTGGGATGAATGACTTTTTAGCCCACCTAAAAAAATAGTTTTATGAAAGGCCTTTAAGATTAGGAGTCGTAAGACACAATATTATTGTTGGGGGGTAGGCATCTGTTTTGCAGGCTAGTGTAAACCTTGGTTTCAAACGACCCACCAGGCATGCAAGGGTATTTTTTTTAACAAACAACCCGCCCCCCTTTTTCTGTTTTTGAAACACACACACACACACACACACACACACACACAGCCACTACAGAAAACTCCCTCACGCACATGCGCGCGCACATGGCTTTTTCCGCAAGATTTTTCTCAGGGACAGACTGCGCTAAGAGTGAACAAACGCGAGAGTTCATAACGTGGTGAGATTCTGATTTTAAAACCATTTATTTCATTCAAAATATTTAGTACATACATTTTATATCGTTACATTCTTAAGGTATTTTACGATGCCTTTCTTACAGATCCTGGGAGCTTATGCAACCAACCGCCATTGTCCGTGTCGAGTTCACCCTCAAAAGGCAAGGCTCTCTTGCTATGTCCATCAACACATGGTAAGTTTTCACTCCAGGGGTAGATCCTCCGTCGGGCCTTTTGGTCTTGACTCTGTCTCAAGGAAAGCCTCGCCCAGCGCTTTAACTGTTCCCCATTTTGGAAGAGAATGTCCAGCTTATTCATAAGTGTTATGAAAATTGGATAATCCACCCATTTAAAACTAAACACAGGAATAAAAAAGTTTACATGTTTGCGTGCTCTGGAAGCTACCGGAGAATTGACAGACTTTGTAGCATTAGCCTTATCATAAAGGTCACAGGCTAAAATTGTCACTTTGTTGTCAGGGCTATAGTCCATTGAAGCAATTCTTAGAGCCTTGAGATCACTGCGGCCGCAGACCTGTTCTTCCAACGCATATCCTGGCACATTTGTAACACTTAGGACCTGTTCAATTTTACAAAGAGCCAGCCTGATGTTTAGCCATTCTCTCATCCCCAGAGCCGGGGGAAAACTCCCAGGTTTTGCAGGATAAAGGGGTTTGGGTCCACGGTCTGTGAATATCTTTACCGTAGAATCCTCCGGGTGGAATATGTAAGACATGTGGCCCTCACTCGTACCCAAAAATCCTTTAAAACATTCTGGAGCTTCACACAGAACTTCTTCAAGGCTTTGGTCACTGGGTTCATGACAAGCCGAGCATAACATCCCTAAAATTGGCATAGGTGGCATTTTTGTTTAATATTCAGGGGGGTTATCATGTACAGTCTTAAACAGGTATTGTTCAGCGGCTTTATAAGGGGCCTTAACCAACCCAAACCGTGAGAAACAGTAACAGGTTGACCTGACACATGGTCCCTTACTCAACCCAGGGCATGCACCCTTCTACATGACATAGGGTCATAAATCATTACATAGGGTCATAAATCAGGCTTGGGTCATCAATCATTAACGGCCTGTCAAATGGACCCTTACTCACCCCATAGCCCCCACCTAACCAGGCTTGCCTGACCAGAAGACATGCACACGTCATCACTACATAGGGTTCACATAGAGTTCACATAGGTTCACATAGGGTCATCAATCAAAATTTTGACCCGTGACATCTACTTTATTCTCTCTTCTAACAACACTAATACTGATATTCTGTAGCTATTATTTCTAATACCCATGTCTAAATAACATAAATAATTTAGCCTACTTGTCTGAGAGAGGGGAGGGAGACACGATATACACCAAAAAAGGGCCACGTCGTGACACTTTCATGACAGAGGCCTACAAATGAAATCCATGTGATCCATCCGGCCTTTATCCCTGTGGTCTTTCAATATTAATAAGGACTAGGTTTGATATAAAATACAACCGACAGCGTGTATTTGTTATTCCACATCATGTTTTAAGAAATGGATGAAAGTAGGTAGGCTACATTCGTTTGAGTTTAGGAGGGAAAGAACGTTGAATGTCCATAAGATGACATTTAGAAATGCCGTTGGCTCCAGAGGAGCTCCACAAAACAAACATTAGAGAATTTGAATAATACAGTTCTGACCTTCACAGTCTGTTTTCTATTTCTTTATTTTCTTTCTTGTCTCCTTCACATAGAGCTTGAAACCAGAATATTTAAATTGGTTGTTTTTAGAATGGAAATGGAATTTAGAATTAAGGACCCACAGTACCTTGGAATTATGGAAACACTGTACCTTGGAATTAAGGAACCACAATACCTTGGAATTATGGAAACATAGTACCTTGGAATTAAGGAACCACAGTACCTTGGAAATATGGAAACACAGTACCTTGAAATTATGGAAACACAGTACCTTGGAATTAAGGAACCACAGTACCTTGGAATTATGGAAACACAGTACCTTGGAATTAAGGAACCACAGTACCTTGGAATTATGGAAACACAGTACCTTGGAATTATGGAAACACAGTACCTTGGAATTAAGGAACCACAGTACCTTGGAATTATGGAAACACAGTACCTTGGAATTAAGGAACCACAGTACCTTGGAATTATGGAAACACTGTACCTTGGAATTAAGGAACCACAGTACCTTGGAATTATGGAAACATTGTACCTTGGAATTATGGAAACACAGTATCTTGGAAATATGGAACCACAGTACCTTGGAATTATGGAAACACAGTCATTTGGAATTATGGAACAAAACCTTGAGGTTACGTTGTGAAACCAACAGGCAAATTATGTTCTAATAATACTTATAATTAGAGTTTGAAACAAGAATACTTCAATGTGCTGTTTTTAGAATGGAAATGGAATTTAGAACTAAGGACCCACAGTATCTTGGAATTATGGAAACGCTGCTTTCGAATTAAGGAAACACAGTACCTTGGAATTATGGAAACACAGTACCTTGGAATTATGGAAACAAAGTACTTTAGAATTATGGAAACACAGTACCTTGGAATTATGGAAACACAGTACCTTGGAATTATGGAAACACAGTACCTTGGAATTATGGAAACACAGTACCTTGGAATTATGGAAACACAGTACTTTGGAATTATGAAAACACAGTACCTTGGAATTATGGAAACAAAGTACCTTGGAATTAAGGAACCACAATACCTTGGAATTATGGAAACATAGTACCTTGGAATTAAGGAACCACAGTACCTTGGAAATATGGAAACACAGTACCTTGGAATTATGGAAACACAGTACCTTGGAATTATGGAAACACAGTACCTTGGAATTATGGAAACACAGTACCTTGGAATTATGGAAACACAGTACCTTGGAATTAAGGAACCACAGTACCTTGGAATTATGGAAACACAGTACCTTGGAATTATGGAAACACAGTACCTTGGAATTAAGGAACCACAGTACCTTGGAATTATGGAAACACAGTACCTTGGAATTAAGGAACCACAGTACCTTGGAATTATGGAAACACTGTACCTTGGAATTAAGGAACCACAGTACCTTGGAATTATGGAAACACTGTACCTTGGAATTATGGAAACACTGTACCTTGGAATTATGGAAACACTGTACCTTGGAATTATGGAAACACTGTACCTTGGAATTATGGAAACACTGTACCTTGGAATGGGTTATTGTCCTGCTGAATGGTGAATTTGTCTCCCAGTACCTTGGAATTAAGGAACCACAGTACATTGGAATTATGGAAACACAGTACCTTGGAATTAAGGAACCACAGTACCTTGGAATTATGGAAACACTGTACCTTGGAATTAAGGAACCACAGTACCTTGGAATTATGGAAACATTGTACCTTGGAATTATGGAAACACTGTACCTTGGAATTATGGAAACACTGTACCTTGGAATTATGGAAACACTGTACCTTGGAATTATGGAAACACTGTACCTTGGAATGGGTTATTGTCCTGCTGAATGGTGAATTTGTCTCCCAGTACCTTGGAATTAAGGAACCACAGTACATTGGAATTATGGAAACACAGTATCTTGGAAATATGGAACCACAGTACCTTGGAATTATGGAAACACAGTCATTTGGAATTATGGAACAAAACCTTGAGGTTACGTTGTGAAACCAACAGGCAAATTATGTTCTAATAACACTTATAATTAGAGTTTGAAACAAGAATACTTCAATGTGCTGTTTTTAGAATGGAAATGGAATTTAGAACTAAGGACCCACAGTATCTTGGAATTATGGAAACGCTGCTTTCGAATTAAGGAAACACAGTACCTTGGAATTATGGAAACACAGTACCTTGGAATTATGGAAACAAAGTACTTTAGAATTATGGAAACACAGTACCTTGGAATTATGGAAACACAGTACCTTGGAATTATGGAAACACAGTACCTTGGAATTATGGAAACACAGTACCTTGGAATTATGGAAACACAGTACTTTGGAATTATGAAAACACAGTACCTTGGAATTATGGAAACAAAGTACTTTAGAATTATGGAAACACAGTACTTTAGAATTATGGAAACACAGTACCTTGGAATTATGGAACCACAGTACCTTGAGGTTACATTGAGAAACAAACGGACAAATTGGGGTCTAACAACACTAATACTGATATTCTGTAGCTATTATTTCTAATACCCATGTCTAAATAACATAAATAATTTAGCCTACTTGTCTGAGAGAGGGGAGGGAGACACGATATACACCAAAAAAGGGCCACGTCGTGACACTTTCATGACATAGGCCTACAAATGAAATCCATGTGATCCATCCGGCCTTTATCCCTGTGGTCTTTCAATATTAATAAGGACTAGGTTTGATATAAAATACAACCGACAGCGTGTATTTGTTATTCCACATCATGTTTTAAGAAATGGATGAAAGTAGGTAGGCTACATTCGTTTGAGTTTAGGAGGGAAAGAACGTTGAATGTCCATAAGATGACATTTAGAAATGCCGTTGGCTCCAGAGGAGCTCCACAAAACAAACATTAGAGAATTTGAATAATACAGTTCTGACCTTCACAGTCTGTTTTCTATTTCTTTATTTTCTTTCTTGTCTCCTTCACATAGAGCTTGAAACCAGAATATTTAAATTGGTTGTTTTTAGAATGGAAATGGAATTTAGAATTAAGGACCCACAGTACCTTGGAATTATGGAAACACTGTACCTTGGAATTAAGGAACCACAATACCTTGGAATTATGGAAACATAGTACCTTGGAATTAAGGAACCACAGTACCTTGGAAATATGGAAACACAGTACCTTGGAATTATGGAAACACAGTACCTTGGAATTAAGGAACCACAGTACCTTGGAATTATGGAAACACAGTACCTTGGAATTAAGGAACCACAGTACCTTGGAATTATGGAAACACAGTACCTTGGAATTATGGAAACACAGTACCTTGGAATTAAGGAACCACAGTACCTTGGAATTATGGAAACACAGTACCTTGGAATTAAGGAACCACAGTACCTTGGAATTATGGAAACACTGTACCTTGGAATTAAGGAACCACAGTACCTTGGAATTATGGAAACATTGTACCTTGGAATTATGGAAACACAGTATCTTGGAAATATGGAACCACAGTACCTTGGAATTATGGAAACACAGTCATTTGGAATTATGGAACAAAACCTTGAGGTTACGTTGTGAAACCAACAGGCAAATTATGTTCTAATAATACTTATAATTAGAGTTTGAAACAAGAATACTTCAATGTGCTGTTTTTAGAATGGAAATGGAATTTAGAACTAAGGACCCACAGTATCTTGGAATTATGGAAACGCTGCTTTCGAATTAAGGAAACACAGTACCTTGGAATTATGGAAACACAGTACCTTGGAATTATGGAAACAAAGTACTTTAGAATTATGGAAACACAGTACCTTGGAATTATGGAAACACAGTACCTTGGAATTATGGAAACACAGTACCTTGGAATTATGGAAACACAGTACCTTGGAATTATGGAAACACAGTACTTTGGAATTATGAAAACACAGTACCTTGGAATTATGGAAACAAAGTACCTTGGAATTAAGGAACCACAATACCTTGGAATTATGGAAACATAGTACCTTGGAATTAAGGAACCACAGTACCTTGGAAATATGGAAACACAGTACCTTGGAATTATGGAAACACAGTACCTTGGAATTATGGAAACACAGTACCTTGGAATTATGGAAACACAGTACCTTGGAATTATGGAAACACAGTACCTTGGAATTAAGGAACCACAGTACCTTGGAATTATGGAAACACAGTACCTTGGAATTATGGAAACACAGTACCTTGGAATTAAGGAACCACAGTACCTTGGAATTATGGAAACACAGTACCTTGGAATTAAGGAACCACAGTACCTTGGAATTATGGAAACACTGTACCTTGGAATTAAGGAACCACAGTACCTTGGAATTATGGAAACACTGTACCTTGGAATTATGGAAACACTGTACCTTGGAATTATGGAAACACTGTACCTTGGAATTATGGAAACACTGTACCTTGGAATTATGGAAACACTGTACCTTGGAATGGGTTATTGTCCTGCTGAATGGTGAATTTGTCTCCCAGTACCTTGGAATTAAGGAACCACAGTACATTGGAATTATGGAAACACAGTACCTTGGAATTAAGGAACCACAGTACCTTGGAATTATGGAAACACTGTACCTTGGAATTAAGGAACCACAGTACCTTGGAATTATGGAAACATTGTACCTTGGAATTATGGAAACACTGTACCTTGGAATTATGGAAACACTGTACCTTGGAATTATGGAAACACTGTACCTTGGAATTATGGAAACACTGTACCTTGGAATGGGTTATTGTCCTGCTGAATGGTGAATTTGTCTCCCAGTACCTTGGAATTAAGGAACCACAGTACATTGGAATTATGGAAACACAGTATCTTGGAAATATGGAACCACAGTACCTTGGAATTATGGAAACACAGTCATTTGGAATTATGGAACAAAACCTTGAGGTTACGTTGTGAAACCAACAGGCAAATTATGTTCTAATAACACTTATAATTAGAGTTTGAAACAAGAATACTTCAATGTGCTGTTTTTAGAATGGAAATGGAATTTAGAACTAAGGACCCACAGTATCTTGGAATTATGGAAACGCTGCTTTCGAATTAAGGAAACACAGTACCTTGGAATTATGGAAACACAGTACCTTGGAATTATGGAAACAAAGTACTTTAGAATTATGGAAACACAGTACCTTGGAATTATGGAAACACAGTACCTTGGAATTATGGAAACACAGTACCTTGGAATTATGGAAACACAGTACCTTGGAATTATGGAAACACAGTACTTTGGAATTATGAAAACACAGTACCTTGGAATTATGGAAACAAAGTACTTTAGAATTATGGAAACACAGTACTTTAGAATTATGGAAACACAGTACCTTGGAATTATGGAACCACAGTACCTTGAGGTTACATTGAGAAACAAACGGACAAATTGGGGTCTAACAACACTAATACTGATATTCTGTAGCTATTATTTCTAATACCCATGTCTAAATAACATAAATAATTTAGCCTACTTGTCTGAGAGAGGGGAGGGAGACACGATATACACCAAAAAAGGGCCACGTCGTGACACTTTCATGACATAGGCCTACAAATGAAATCCATGTGATCCATCCGGCCTTTATCCCTGTGGTCTTTCAATATTAATAAGGACTAGGTTTGATATAAAATACAACCGACAGCGTGTATTTGTTATTCCACATCATGTTTTAAGAAATGGATGAAAGTAGGTAGGCTACATTCGTTTGAGTTTAGGAGGGAAAGAACGTTGAATGTCCATAAGATGACATTTAGAAATGCCGTTGGCTCCAGAGGAGCTCCACAAAACAAACATTAGAGAATTTGAATAATACAGTTCTGACCTTCACAGTCTGTTTTCTATTTCTTTATTTTCTTTCTTGTCTCCTTCACATAGAGCTTGAAACCAGAATATTTAAATTGGTTGTTTTTAGAATGGAAATGGAATTTAGAATTAAGGACCCACAGTACCTTGGAATTATGGAAACACTGTACCTTGGAATTAAGGAACCACAATACCTTGGAATTATGGAAACATAGTACCTTGGAATTAAGGAACCACAGTACCTTGGAAATATGGAAACACAGTACCTTGGAATTATGGAAACACAGTACCTTGGAATTAAGGAACCACAGTACCTTGGAATTATGGAAACACAGTACCTTGGAATTAAGGAACCACAGTACCTTGGAATTATGGAAACACAGTACCTTGGAATTATGGAAACACAGTACCTTGGAATTAAGGAACCACAGTACCTTGGAATTATGGAAACACAGTACCTTGGAATTAAGGAACCACAGTACCTTGGAATTATGGAAACACTGTACCTTGGAATTAAGGAACCACAGTACCTTGGAATTATGGAAACATTGTACCTTGGAATTATGGAAACACTGTACCTTGGAATTATGGAAACACTGTACCTTGGAATGGGTTATTGTCCTGCTGAATGGTGAATTTGTCTCCCAGTACCTTGGAATTAAGGAACCACAGTACATTGGAATTATGGAAACACAGTATCTTGGAAATATGGAACCACAGTACCTTGGAATTATGGAAACACAGTCATTTGGAATTATGGAACAAAACCTTGAGGTTACGTTGTGAAACCAACAGGCAAATTATGTTCTAATAACACTTATAATTAGAGTTTGAAACAAGAATACTTCAATGTGCTGTTTTTAGAATGGAAATGGAATTTAGAACTAAGGACCCACTGTGACAATACAGAGGCGGATGCAAGATGCAAGCAACGATGGTTTAATGAATACAGTTTACAGCAGCAACAGGACAGACTGACTGTACTCAGACGGAATCCGACCCAGGGACTAGGGCGCATCTTCCGATGAAAGCGTGCTGAGAAATCCAGGGGAGTGTGTCCGGATGTGTAGGAGGGAGCACAGCAGATAATCCACACAAGGGCGGTGAGAGATGAGTACGGACACACGACACAAACTCAGAGAAGTAACAACGATCTGACAACAAGAAACACTGGTTACAGAACATATAAAGGGAAGATAAGTGATTCCAGCTGGCACAGACAATCAGGCCGAGATTGGGAACCACGCCCACACAAACACGGGAGAGAGAGAGAGAGAGAGAGAGAGAGAGAGAGAGAGAGAGAGAGAGAGAGGGAGGCAGTGGATTCATGAACCGTGACAATACCCCCCCCCCTAGGAACGCCTCTTGGCGTTCCCAGGCGAATTTACCTGTCGATTGAAATCATCGATAAGGGAGTGATCCAGAATGTCCCTAGCAGGTACCCAACTTCTCTCCTCCGGGCCGTAACCCTCCCAGTCCACCAGGTACTGGAATCCGCGTCCCCTCCTTCTAGAGTCCAAAATACGATTGACAGAAAAGGTGGGTTCCCCAACAACAAGTCGTGGCGGCGGGGGAACCGGGACCGGCGGGTTAATGCGTGCCTGAAACACAGGTTTTATTTTAGACACATGAAAGGTAGGATGAATTCTCCTATACGCCGGAGGAAGCTTGAGCCGGACCACCACCGGACTAATGATCCTGGTGACTTTGAACGGGCCGATAAATTTGGGGGCAAGCTTGTTCGAAACGGATCGGAGTGGAATGTTCTTAGTAGAAAGCCACACTCTTTGGCCAACGACGTATACCGGAGGCTTCGACCGGTGGCGATCGGCCTTAGCCTTGGTGCGCACCCCCACCCGGAGAAGAGTCTCACGGGCTCTGCTCCATGCGTGACGGCACCTCTGGATGAAAGCGTGAGCGGACGGAACAGTGACCTCGGACTCCGTACTGGGAAAGATAGGTGGCTGGTAACCTAAACTACACTCAAACGGAGAGAGACCCGTGGCTGCCACTGGCAACGAATTGTGAGCGTACTCAACCATAGAGAGTTGTTGACTCCAGGAAGAGGGATTCTTAGAAACCAAACATCGCAACACTCTCTCCAAATCTTGGTTGGCCCTCTCCGTTTGACCGTTGCTCTGGGGATGAAACCCTGAAGACAGGCTGACACTCGCTCCCAGTAACCTACAAAACTCTTGCCAAAACTTGGACACAAATTGGGGCCCCCTATCAGAAACTACGTCCATCGGCAGGCCATGTAAGCGAAAGACGTGATCCACGACAGTTACCGCTGTCTCCTTGGCAGATGGTAATTTAGGCAAGGGAATAAAATGAGCCGCCTTCGAGAACCGGTCCACCACGGTCAAAACAACCGTCTTGCCCTGGGAGGGCGGGAGGGCGGTAACAAAATCTAGCGCGATGTGGGACCAGGGTCTCGAAGGGACCGACAGCGGTTGGAGTAACCCATCTGGGGGTCGATTAGAAGTCTTCCCAGTGGCACAAACCGAGCAAGCCAAGACAAAACTGTGAATGTCACGAGCCATCAGTGGCCACCAAAAGCGTTGCTTAACCAAAAAGCTAGTGCGGCTGACTCCTGGATGACACGCTACGTTGGAGCAATGTCCCCACCGAATAACATCGGACCGACACCCCTCCGGCACAAACAACCGATTAGGCGGGCAACCGGGCGGAGGCATTACCCCTTCTAAGGCCGTTTTGACCCTCGATTCAACCTCCCATGTGAGTGTGGAGACCACTAGGGTCCCGGGTAGGATGCACTCGGGAGTGGATGGACGTTCGGAATGGTCAAAAATGCGAGAAAGGGAATCGGGTTTGACATTCTTGGAACCCGGGCGATACGAGAGAGAGAAGTCAAAACGTCCGAAAAAGAGTGCCCACCGCGCCTGCCTGGAGTTGAGTCGCTTGGCGGTTCTGATATATTCTAAATTCTTGTGATCGGTCCAAACTATAAAAGGTACCCCCGAACCCTCTAACCAATGGCGCCACTCCTCCAGTGCTAACTTCACTGCCAACAACTCTCTGTTGCCAATGTCGTAGTTGCGTTCCGCAGGTGATAACCGATGGGAAAGGAACGCGCAAGGGTGCATCTTGTCGTCAGAAGAGGAACGTTGGGAAAGTACCGCACCTACCCCCACCTCTGAAGCGTCCACCTCCACCACGAACTGACGCGAGGGATCGGGAGCTATGAGGATGGGAGCCGAAACAAAGCGGCTCTTGAGTTTGGTGAATGCAGCCTCGGCTGTATCGGACCACCTGAACGTCACTCTGGGGGAGGTTAAGGCGGTAAGAGGAGCGACTATCTGGCTAAAGTTGCGAACGAAACGCCGGTAGAAATTGGCGAATCCCAGAAACCTCTGTAGGGCCTTACGGGAATCTGGGCTTGGCCAATCCACCACAGCCTTAACCTTGTCAGGATCCATGCGAATACCTTCAGTCGAGACGATGTAACCTAGGAATGGAACGGATTGTGCATGAAAAATGCATTTCTCCGCCTTGACAAAAAGTCCATTCTCCAACAACCTCTGAAGCACTCGTCTGACGTGCTGAACGTGTTCCTGGAGAGAAGAAGAAAAAATCAGTATGTCATCCAGGTAAACATATATGAACTGATCAATCATATCTCTCAGCACGTCATTGACGAGTGCCTGGAAAACCGCTGGGGAGTTGGATAGCCCAAAAGGCATGACCAAATATTCGAAGTGCCCTCTGGGGGTGTTAAACGCGGTCTTCCATTCGTCCCCCCCCCTTATGCGAACCAAATGATATGCATTCCGTAAATCCAACTTAGTGAACACGGATGCTCCCTGTAACCTTTCAAAGGCTGAGGACATCAACGGTAAGGGATAGGTATTCTTCACTGTGATGTTATTCAACCCACGGTAATCAATGCAAGGACGCAGAGAACCGTCCTTCTTCCCCACAAAGAAGAACCCGGCCCCCGCTGGAGAAGAGGAAGGACGAATGAATCCAGATGCCAGAGAATCAGAGATGTATCTCTCCATAGCCTCCCTCTCAGGAACAGAGTGAATATAACTTGCCTTTAGGCGGAGACTCACCTGGCAATAATTCTATTGCACAGTCATAGGGACGATGCGGAGGAAGAGAAGCAGCACGGGACTTACTGAACACCTCCTTCAGGTCGAGGTATTCAACGGGCACGTTAGACAAATCCACTGCCTCCTCTAGAAACACAGAATCAGACACAGACGAACAAGCAGACACCAAACAGGACTCAAGGCACTTGTTACTCCACATGGATATAGAGTTATGACCCCAGTCAACTCTGGGGTTGTGTTGGGTGAGCCAAGGGTGGCCGAGAACTAATGGTGCAAGGGGTGAGTCCATGAGTAGAAATGATAGTGTCTCAGTGTGATTGCCAGAAGTGATGAGTGTGATAGGTTCAGTGGTGTGAGAAATGTTAGGGAGTTCTTGACCATTGAGAGCGTTGACGGATATCTTGTGCGAGAGTGAGGTGATAGGAATCTGGAGTTTGTGAGCGAGCTTGAAGTCCATGAAATTACCCTCTGCTCCTGAATCCAGTAAGGCTTGGGTGTCGTGCGTGTGGGTGGCCCATCTTAGTCTTACCGGGAGGAGAGTAGATGATGAGGTCTTCCCTGTGGTGACACCACCCGATAGTAGCCTCATGCTTACTACCGGGCCTGATCTTTTACCGGGCAGGAGTGGATAAAGTGGCCCGCTCTACCACAGTAGAGACAGAGTCCTTGGGATCTCCGCCTCTCCCTCTCTTCCCGGGAGAGGCGAGCTCTCCCCAGCTGCATGGGTTCGTGAGCGGAGGCTGAACTGGGCGTGTTCCCGCCGCTGGCATGCCAGCCCTCCGTGTCGTTATACGGTCTGTTAGGGCATGCTCGGTGGCCAATACGACTCAGACGAGCGTCGACCCTCAAGGCTAGTTCCACTAGTCCATTTAAATTCCTGGGAAGGTCCAGAACATAAATCTCCTTCTGGATCCGGTCCTCCAGCCCATGCAGGAACATGTCCCACTGCGCCTCCTCGTTCCACTGACACTCTGCGGCCAGAGTGCGGAATTGGATGGAGTATTCCGATACTGAACGGTCTCCTTGGCGAAGGTCAGCGAGTAGTCTGGCCGCCTCCCTACCCGCCACGGCCCGATCGAAGACCCTTCTCATCTCCTCGGAGAGTGTCTGGAAAGAGGTGCAGCATGGGTCCTGGTTCGCCCACACCGCCGTTCCCCAAAGAGCCGCTTTGCCTGATAGCAGTGTGAGTACGAATGCTACCTTAGACTGTTCACGGTTGAAGGTCCGTGGCTGCAACGAGAATTGCATGGAACATCTCGTAAGAAAAGCTCTGCAATAGTCAGGATCACCTGAATAACCCTCTGGTGTCGGTAGCCGTGGCTCTAGCTGGGAATCCGGCTCTGGCGGGGCGGGTTGAACTGCCGGTGTAGGTGGCGCAGCGAGACCCCTCAGATGTTGTAATTGTTGGGTCAGCTGGGATACCTGCGTCACAAGGGCTTGTACTGCCTGACCTGTGCTGGAGATGTTCTCCTCTTGTTGATCCATTCTCGTGATACTGCGGGAAATGAATTCGGTCAGACTCGTTGAACTCGCTGCATCCATGGTCTGGTCAGATCGTTCTGTGACAATACAGAGGCGGATGCAAGATGCAAGCAACGATGGTTTAATGAATACAGTTTACAGCAGCAACAGGACAGACTGACTGTACTCAGACGGAATCCGACCCAGGGACTAGGGCGCATCTTCCGATGAAAGCGTGCTGAGAAATCCAGGGGAGTGTGTCCGGATGTGTAGGAGGGAGCACAGCAGATAATCCACACAAGGGCGGTGAGAGATGAGTACGGACACACGACACAAACTCAGAGAAGTAACAACGATCTGACAACAAGAAACACTGGTTACAGAACATATAAAGGGAAGATAAGTGATTCCAGCTGGCACAGACAATCAGGCCGAGATTGGGAACCACGCCCACACAAACACGGGAGAGAGAGAGAGAGAGAGAGAGAGAGAGAGAGAGAGAGAGAGAGAGGGAGGCAGTGGATTCATGAACCGTGACACCCACAGTATCTTGGAATTATGGAAACGCTGCTTTCGAATTAAGGAAACACAGTACCTTGGAATTATGGAAACACAGTACCTTGGAATTATGGAAACACAGTACCTTGGAATTAAGGAACCACAGTACCTTGGAATTATGGAAACACAGTACCTTGGAATTATGGAAACACAGTACCTTGGAATTAAGGAACCACAGTACCTTGGAATTATGGAAACACAGTACCTTGGAATTAAGGAACCACAGTACCTTGGAATTATGGAAACATTGTACCTTGGAATTATGGAAACACTGTACCTTGGAATTATGGAAACACTGTACCTTGGAATGGGTTATTGTCCTGCTGAATGGTGAATTTGTCTCCCAGTACCTTGGAATTAAGGAACCACAGTACATTGGAATTATGGAAACACAGTATCTTGGAAATATGGAACCACAGTACCTTGGAATTATGGAAACACAGTCATTTGGAATTATGGAACAAAACCTTGAGGTTACGTTGTGAAACCAACAGGCAAATTATGTTCTAATAACACTTATAATTAGAGTTTGAAACAAGAATACTTCAATGTGCTGTTTTTAGAATGGAAATGGAATTTAGAACTAAGGACCCACAGTATCTTGGAATTATGGAAACGCTGCTTTGGAATTAAGGAAACACAGTACCTTGGAATTATGGAAACACAGTACCTTGGAATTATGGAAACAAAGTACTTTAGAATTATGGAAACACAGTACCTTGGAATTATGGAAACACAGTACCTTGGAATTATGGAAACACAGTACCTTGGAATTAAGGAACCACAGTACCTTGGAATTATGGAAACACAGTACCTTGGAATTAAGGAACCACAGTACCTTGGAATTATGGAAACACTGTACCTTGGAATTAAGGAACCACAGTACCTTGGAATTATGGAAACATTGTACCTTGGAATTATGGAAACACTGTACCTTGGAATTATGGAAACACTGTACCTTGGAATTATGGAAACACTGTACCTTGGAATGGGTTATTGTCCTGCTGAATGGTGAATTTGTCTCCCAGTACCTTGGAATTAAGGAACCACAGTACATTGGAATTATGGAAACACAGTATCTTGGAAATATGGAACCACAGTACCTTGGAATTATGGAAACACAGTCATTTGGAATTATGGAACAAAACCTTGAGGTTACGTTGTGAAACCAACAGGCAAATTATGTTCTAATAACACTTATAATTAGAGTTTGAAACAAGAATACTTCAATGTGCTGTTTTTAGAATGGAAATGGAATTTAGAACTAAGGACCCACAGTATCTTGGAATTATGGAAACGCTGCTTTGGAATTAAGGAAACACAGTACCTTGGAATTATGGAAACACAGTACCTTGGAATTATGGAAACAATGTACTTTAGAATTATGGAAACACAGTACCTTGGAATTATGGAAACACAGTACCTTGGAATTATGGAAACACAGTACCTTGGAATTAAGGAACCACAGTACCTTGGAATTATGGAAACACAGTACCTTGGAATTAAGGAACCACAGTACCTTGGAATTATGGAAACACTGTACCTTGGAATTAAGGAACCACAGTACCTTGGAATTATGGAAACATTGTACCTTGGAATTATGGAAACACTGTACCTTGGAATTATGGAAACACTGTACCTTGGAATTATGGAAACACTGTACCTTGGAATGGGTTATTGTCCTGCTGAATGGTGAATTTGTCTCCCAGTACCTTGGAATTAAGGAACCACAGTACATTGGAATTATGGAAACACAGTATCTTGGAAATATGGAACCACAGTACCTTGGAATTATGGAAACACAGTCATTTGGAATTATGGAACAAAACCTTGAGGTTACGTTGTGAAACCAACAGGCAAATTATGTTCTAATAACACTTATAATTAGAGTTTGAAACAAGAATACTTCAATGTGCTGTTTTTAGAATGGAAATGGAATTTAGAACTAAGGACCCACAGTATCTTGGAATTATGGAAACGCTGCTTTGGAATTAAGGAAACACAGTACCTTGGAATTATGGAAACACAGTACCTTGGAATTATGGAAACAAAGTACTTTAGAATTATGGAAACACAGTACCTTGGAATTATGGAAACACAGTACCTTGGAATTATGGAAACACAGTACCTTGGAATTATGGAAACACAGTACCTTGGAATTATGGAAACACAGTACTTTGGAATTATGAAAACACAGTACCTTGGAATTATGGAAACAAAGTACTTTAGAATTATGGAAACACAGTACTTTAGAATTATGGAAACACAGTACTTTGGAATTATGAAAACACAGTACCTTGGAATTATGGAAACAAAGTACTTTAGAATTATGGAAACACAGTACTTTAGAATTATGGAAACACAGTACCTTGGAATTATGGAACCACAGTACCTTGAGGTTACATTGAGAAACAAACGGACAAATTGGGGTCTAACAACACTAATACTGATATTCTGTAGCTATTATTTCTAATACCCATGTCTAAATAACATGAATAATTTAGCCTACTTGTCTTCTGTAGCATAATAAAGATGATGTCTCTACTTAGTGCTGATCTGGTTGGCTGTGCTGCTCTCTCTAAGTGAGATGGATGAGGCAGGGCCCAAACTGCTGAGGGGTGAAGAGAATTAGGCCCACATTACTGGCCTACACTTTACCATTACACACAATGTAGAGGGGGCGGAATATATTCCCCAGCTGAAATAGCCTAAAGCCCATACCTTAGTAGTGGCAAAATGTATAAGGATAAAACTGTTTTAATGACACCAGTGAGGGAAGTTTTTTTGATATATATTTAAAAATGATAAAAAGTTTGATGGGGTTGGTTAGCAGGAATTAAGTCTAGGGATAATTAAGCAACATTTGTATAACAAATTCCCTCGCATTGGAAGTGGCTCTTAGATGGAGGCTTTTAAATTAAATGAAACAATCTAAAAACGTAACTTCTTTTTCACTTAAATCCGGATTGTCATCGTTCATTTCTTTGCCGTCAGCTAATTAATATGTGTGGTTAATGTGCTTACTGTACATATTTGACTTAACCAGAGTTAATTAACTACAGTGAAGTAAATGAAACATCTTGGAGATACAGTAATTCCTTTTCTGCCATGTCCGAGATAGTATTGTCTTCTCCAAGCTGTGTGATTACCTCTTGTCGTAGAGCAAAGAAATGTAGATGTAATCTATCAAATGTATTGCTGATTACGTTGCGTCTAGATTTAGTGTGAATTCAACGTCTCATAGTGCGAACAGAAACGTGGAGATATTGAACAAACATGCAGACAGGTGGACCTCCACTTTACGTCTCTACATCACGCCAACACGTGTGCACCCGCACACACACACACACACACACACACACACACACACACACACACACACACACACACACACACACACACACACACACACACACACACACACACACACACACACACACACAGTGTACTCTGCACACACACAATAACTGTGGCAATTTGCTTGGACACATATCTCGCAGAAGAAGATACACAACTAACGGTGACTAATGTGTGTAGAGGGAACAATTGAATGAGAATAGCAGCAGCTTCTGTCCTCACCAAGTGAATTACCATTATCAAACACTGTGGATTAGAAGAGATATAAGAAAAGAACAGAAAGCCATTTGACACTAGACCAACTTTGGTGACAAAATGTCACAATGTCAACGGCGCTCTAAAACTCATCCCTTTTCTAAAAGCCGACTTTGATACTTTCTAAATGTATAAAGGACATTTCAGTGGAACAGCGACGTGAAAGCATTGGCCAGCATTTTCAAAACATCTCCTGACCTTTCGACTGTAGAGGTAATTGCTAATGTCAGACAAGGAGAGAATGGAAGTGTCTTATGAGTCACTGCTTAGATTTGGTCCTGGTGGTCTGTTTGAAGGATGTGTGTGCGTGTGTGCGTACGTCTAGAGTACTTACACCGGTACGGTGACAACAGCTAGCTGTCTCTGGAGAGAGTCTCTCTGACTCACTCCACCCTCAGTCAGCTGAAGGAAACAGATTATTTCAAGTAATAAACTGATCCTAATCATCCACACAGAACCAACTGATGCCTTAGAATTGATAAGGAAAATAAACTCCCCGTCATGTAATATTTTTTAAAAGAAACAACGGCTCCCTGAGGTCTCCGTAGGATTCAAGTATAATTTTCTTTGTGGGGACGTCTCGGGGCTCAAAGGTGATGGTGACGGTGACGATGTGACAACAAATCCTTTTCCTCTTCCTTCATTTCCATCTCTAAGATGCCCCCGTGAGGCGCTGCGGTGGTAGAGAGACGGATCAGAGGCAAAATTAAAGAAACACAGAGACAACTCAAAGAGTTAAGAAAAACCCACTTTGAGGAAGACGAGAAAAAAATGTGCTCCCTCCAGAGTACTGTCAGGAAGGAAACTTCTAAAGCATTTCACCAGTGAACATGTCAGAAACAATTCATCACTCGGAATAGAAATAAAGCTCCTTTCATATCAAATTATTAAGACTTAAGATTTTCCTCACAGCATGTACTTCTTCATGATGAAATATCAAAGTGTGTATGGCATGGAGAACACTTACATTTCATGGTTGTTCCCTGTGCATTTAACCCTTTAGCCCTCACCACTACCATCAGTCATCATTAAAGCTCAAACAAACTCTATGCAGAAAGTAATGATTCTTAGAAAGGGTAATAAAAATCACTAAAGACCTGGGTTTTCCATTCCATCTAGCCATACCAATATGCTTCCCTCTGTTTTTGTCTACTGAAAGAGATCGCTAAGGCCCACAATATACACCACAGGAGATTGCATGTTTTGAAGTTTAATGGTCAACTACATCTGGGGTATTCTGTTTACAAAAGCAACGATTTTACAAGTGCCCAATGGTCAATTTGAAGTCATTTTCATAGGTTGTGTAAAGCAGCAAGACTTGGAGATAAGTATAAACAGGTGTAGGCTGTTTCACTAACAGCACAGCGCCATGTGTTTGCTAAAAAATCTCATGACATTACCCATTGTGTGAGATTCTAC